>NC_059267.1:12209878-12222378 GCF_017591435.1 Portunus trituberculatus
TTTTTACCTGTGTATTCATTTACTGTTGTTTTTTTATCACTTTATCATATATGAATACTTTAATTCTTCCTTGCCCCCACTAACTTCTATCTGGCCTACACTATTTCCAGACCAGTTATTTCCTATATATATTTCTTAGTTTACTTTTATCATGATTTGCGTCCATCATTTCTTGTCTTATCCTGGTTACTGATCCTGATAAATATCCTACCGTTATCCCTATCATAACCCCTGCACCACTTAACCCCTTCAGTACCATGACGCGTTTTCATATTCATTCTGCTTACTATTTGGTGATTCTGTACACCTTTACAAACTTATGTTGTGGTTTGAAATAGTGAAGACTCCAGCCATTTATCTTCTGACCTCCATAGACACTTCTCAATGTAAATAAAGTCGTCTAATCATACAAAACTCAAGGTAAAATTGTGTCCCAGTACTGAAGTGTTGAAGGCCATTTAAGCTACACTTGTATAAGATATATAAAGAAAAACATTAGCCTCTCTACAAGGATGAATTGGAAGATAGATAGATAAAAAATAGATAGATGAATAAGTGAATAAACAGAAAGAGATAGATAGAATGATAAATAGATAGATGGATAGATAGATAGATAGATAGACTGATAAATAGATAGAATGGTAGACATATAGATACACAAATAGATAATTAAAACTCTGCTTATGTTATCTTTGTTGTAGCCTGTTGTAGACTGCCACATGTAAGCATTATTTTTTTTTTTTTTTTTTTTTTTTTTTTGTTTTCGTAATGGATACTCTTCATTTCCCGTACGTGTTTCCACAAATTCTTCTTTGTACTGATTCTAATAGAGGTAAATATCCTTCATTCTTATCCCATATACCGTTTAAAATCCTTCCCTGTGTGTTCTTTAAATCAATCTTCTTTGTACTGATTCTAAGAGACCTCAATCCTTCACTATTAACTCTTGTACAACTTAAAATTCTTTTCTGCAGGTTTTTTCCCCCTTCAGTACCAGGACGTGTTTTTATATTTGTTCTGCTTACTATTTGATGATTTTATACAGCTTCAGAAACTTATGCAGGGATTGAAATAGTGAAGACTTTTGCCATGAACCTTTGACCTCCATAAACCCTTGCTAATGTAAATAGAATCTTCTAATGGTACCCAAACTCGTGGTAAAAATGCGTCCCAGTACAAAGAGGTTAAATAAAGCATATGCTTGCTAGTTCTGTAGTGGTGCTCCGCTTTTTCACGCATGGGATGCCGAGCATTTGCAAGATGCGCACCAAGGATTTACAATTAACTGCCGAGTGATATCAAAGGTTGTGCCAGGATCGATATCTTCAAAAAGAAATTGAAGACATATTTGTTCAGGGAAATTTATGATTTTAACGGCATGGAAATCAAAGACAATTATAGATGCTAGTTGCTTTTGAGGGAGGCTCTGCTGAGTGCTGCCTCGCATTGGAGCGGAGCCTAGTTCTTAGTTCTGTTATCTTTTTTTCTTAGTTTTATCTTTAACCAGTCTCGTGATGATATGAAAGAATGTGATAATAATGTGTCCTGTAAATCTGTATTATACAAAAATGTGGCAGAGCTATTTTTTATCAGATATAGATAGAAATAGAAAAGAAAACTAATACTATTAAAAAAAATAGATGAAAAAAAAAACTAGATCAATAATTTCAGTCAGAACAAAACACATAGAAACTTGCTAAAGAAATATATTACAAGTTTGAATAAATAGGAAATAACAAGAATTCCTCATATTTAAATGGCAAAAGAATGGGAAGCACACGAAATAAGAAATAAGACCAAGTTAAGAACGAAAAGATAAGATAAAGTAAAGGGTTAGTATAGGAGAATGAAAGGGAAGGATAGATGGATTAGTATGAAGGAAGGGAAGGATGGAAGAATGAATGGTATTAGAATGAAGAAGAGGAAAGAATGAAGAGTATTAGTGTGAAGGAAGGGAAGGATGGAAGAATGAATGGTGTCAATATAAGGGAAGGATGGATAAAATAGATGGTATTAGCACGAAGAGAAGGAAGGATGGAATAATGGATAGTATTAGTAGAAAGAAGAAGAAGGATGGATGGAGTATGAAGGAAGGGATGGAAGAATGAATGGTGTCAGTGTAAGGGAAGGATGGATAAAATAGATGGTATTAGCACGAAGAAAAGGAAGGGTGGATGGATTAGTATGAAAGAAGAGAAGGATGGAGAGAATGGATGGTATTAGTATGAAGGATGAACAATAGTGTATGATAGTGTCATTTCAACCCATTCAGTACCATGACGCGTTTCCATATTCATTCTGCTCAGTATTTGGTGATTTTATACAGCTTCGTAAACTTATGTGGGGGATTGAAATAGTGAAGACTGTGGCCATTAATCTTGTGACCTCCATAGACCCTCCCTTATGTCAATGAAATGGTCTAATCGTACACAAATCTCAAGGTAAAAATGTGTCCCAGTATTGAAGGAGTTAAGGGAAGGATAGAAGACTGGATAGTGTTAGTATGAAGAAAGGATGGACTTCATTTTTCCTTCCCCTTAATCTTAATTTATTCTTTCTTATTTCATCTCTTCGTGTTCCTCTAGTTTCATTGACTTTAATATTTAGTTTTATTTATTCACCAATTCCTCAATATATGTCAGTCTTTCCTTTGTTGGAAATTAAAAGTATCGAGGATCCTATTATGTAAACACGTTTTCTTTGATATATAGAAAAAATATTGAAGAAAACGGGCTGGTTAGAGAGAGAGAGAGAGAGAGAGAGAGAGAGAGAGAGAGAGAGAGAGAGAGTATAATCTGAAGTTTTAACATTTCAATGAACTCTCTCTCTCTCTCTCTCTCTCTCTCTCTCTCTCTCTACACAGAGAGACTTGGCTGCTCACGACCATGGTGATAATGATGCCGCTGACACCAAACAAACAATAAGAGATGCCGTACACTGATTTCTCTTCCACTCTGCCAAAACACAATACTTGCCACCATTATCTTCTCAAAGTCTTCACACACAACAGTACATAATAAATACTTACAATATGTTTCGGAATCAATCATAAGAATAGTTACAGAATGAACAAATGTTAAATGTAGCTCTCGATACCGTAAGCCGTAAGGTGACAAAGTTGAACCGTCACGATCGATTCGGTATATCAATAGAAATCACCTTGACTTTGTGCTCAGCGTGTTGGTTGTATGCATACTCAATTCCATCATGTCTCCACTCAACACAACCTTCGTGATTCAATAGAGATCACCTTGACTCTGTGCTCAGCGTGTTGGTTGCATGCATATCAATTGCAACATGTCTCCACTCTACACAACCTTCGTGATTCAGTAGAGGTTTGAAAATGTGGTGCCCAGATATAACGATGTTGGAGTTAGTGAGGGGAAAAAGAACACATCTGGGATCCTGAAAATGAATTATACAGCAAAAAAAACTCGCGCAAATCGACGTTCAATGAGATAACTGCCACTCTCCAGGAACTGTTTCCCTCTACGCAGAGTGTTGTTGGAGGTGAGGATTGAAAAGTTGTGATGATTTAATTTGATCGCAATCGTCATCACCGGAGGAAGACATCTTGTTCAATAGCTGTTTGTTTACATTCAGTTCTTGCCAACCAGCCAATGTACTGTTAAGTGTTGTAAATACCTACTAATTTCTGAATTTCTCTCCTCATCCGTACTATTAGATGGGACTCATCAAAAGATGTTAAGATAAAATTGAAGATATTGCTGATATGCGGCAAACTTTTATTCAGAGTAAGGCCCCGTCCACACGGAGTATTTCGATGCGCAATGTGTTGAAGCGACGAGTTGAAAAACGTCACTTTCAACTCGTCGCAGCATCATGAACGCAGTCATGACGCGGAGCTATTTCAAATCGCTGAGCAGTGTGTCAATGACAGTTGCAATGAAACTCTTCTATTTTCATGCAATGAAATACAAGAATATGAGTGAAGACCAGCAGAAATTGGCCAAGAAGTTAATATTCGATGCTCTAAGCATGAGTGACATGGAAGATCTTACTAGGGAACATCAGATATTGCGAGTGGAAGGCTCGGACAAATTAATGGTATGAAAAGGTTTATATTAAGGTTACACCATATTACCGTACAAAGTACAATTTTACATAGCTATTATGAAACTTTTTTTTATTGTTTATGTGATATATAAAAATAATAAAGAAATGAAAACTATCACTATACTTTGTATCCGGCCTTCATAGGGCGGATACAAAGTAAAGTCACCTTAAGGTAATCCACCTTCAGGACATTATAGATGGCTGCGCAGGTTTCAGGGATGATCAGGCTGAGGCTCTCATTTTGAAATTCTAGTGGAATACTGGAGACTTGTGTAGGATCTTCCTGCGTCAAGGAAGTGAAGTGTTGCTTCAAGACGAGCACACGGTGGTATGCTGTCTCGGATGCCGGTGTCCTGCTTGCAGATATATGGATGTATCTTCTTCAGCAATTCATGAAATGCAGTGAATGGCTTTCGTGTATAATTTTCAAAGTCTGTCTGGTTTTCTGCTTCTAGTTCTAAAAATATTTTATTAAAGCCGCCGAGAAAGCCACTGCTTGCACCACAAAGTCCGACGTTTCTCTTTCAAAAGTTTTTTTTTTTTTTTTTTTTTTTAGGTGCACACACAGCAACTATACTCCACAGTACAGTTTCTTGGCAGAGTAGAGCGTCGGTGGACATCCTCCCCCCGTGAAAGCCAAATGATGACCGAGATCTGATTGCTCGCACAGTTATGAGATTCGCAGTGATGCAGCCCGTTTGGACGCTAGTGTCAATTTTTCAACACCACTACTGCATGAAGTCGCTGATGCGTGATGCTCCGTGTGGACGGGGCTTAACGCTGCTTGTAACTGCTGCATTGTTGCATGAGGCAATTGTGTAGTTCCTGATAATGGTACATTCAACAATTCATTACCTTCTTAATTTTTGGAACCAGTTTTAAACCATTAGCATATACTCGATGTAGAAAATCTACTCATTCTGATAGTGGAGTAGGCAGTCTAGGCAGTTACTGGTGTGTTGAAAGGGTCCCAGGAAGAGCGATGAAGAGGATATTGCAAGCCTGCTGCTGGCCCTCTCCGTGTCCTTTGTGTACATTTCTTTCGTGTTTCATTAACAAAACACTCAAGTTACAGGTATCGTGAACTCCTACGATCCTGCACTACAAGCACTACAACACGTACACAATCTTGAAAATGTTATAGATAAAAGTCAAGTCAAACAGTCAAGCTCCATCTCTGCTTGAATCCTTCCTCATTTGAATTTCATGCATTTCACGGCATCGCTCTGCACCACTACCACGTTTTCAAGGCTTTTAATCTTCTTTGTACCTCTGTTTGTTACTCAAGCCTCTTTATCAAACATTTATTATGATTTACATCAGCAAAAGTTATTATAAATAATGTACGTATTAATTCTTTTCTTACCTCTGGAATTTGAAACCTCAATTTTATTTCATTTAAGGTTTCCATAACTATAACTTAACTAAATATCAAAATACTAAATGTAAACATCCTATCATTATTCCTCCATCACTAATATTAATTACTGAATTACTTGCTTTCAAGACTACATTACAACTTTTAATTCCACTTACTGTTACAGGATTCCTTCCATACCTTACCTGCTGCCACCCCTGCCCCGCAGCCTCAGGAAAATTAAGTTAAAAAGAATATAATTTTGAACTCTTTAAATGAACAGTGTGTATGTTTAATAGCAGCACCACCGTTGGAATAAAGACATTGTTTAATCCTACTCTTATGGTATGAAACGGTTCTTTACATTAGAAGCCCTTTACGGAATCTTTACCAGCAATGTGAAGGAAAATTTTGTCAAAAGATAGATTTTCTCTCTCTCTCTCTCTCTCTCTCTCTCTCTCTCTCTCTCTCTCTCTCTCTCTCTCTCTCTCTCTCAATGAATGAATGTGTGTGTGTGTGTGTGTGTGTGTGTGTGTGTGTGTGTGTGTGTGTGTGTGTGTGTGTGTAATTCACCTCGGTCATCTGCTGGTCGCCCAGCCAGTCTTCCCCATAACAGAGTGAGCTCAGAGCTCATAGACCGATCTTCGGGTAGGACTGAGACCACATCAACACACAACACACAACGGGAAAGCGAAGCCACAACCCCTCGAGTTACATCCCGTACCTATTTACTGCTAGGTGAACAGGGGCCACACATTAAGAAGATTGCCCATTTGCCTCGCCGCTTCCCGGGACTCGAACCCGGTCCTCTCGATTGTGAGTCGAGCGTGCTAACCACTACACTACGCGGTGTGTGTGTGTGTGTGTGTGTGTGTGTGTGTGTGTGTGTGTGTGTGTGTGTGTGTGTGTGGATAATGTGCGAAGCGTCAGTGCAAGCATCAACCATCTAACATTACTAATACCAAGGTGGACAAGCTCGGCAGTGTAGCTCACTAGGGAGTATTCAGTGAGGTAGCGAGGTTTGTTTTGTCCTGAGTAGAGAGGCAGGTCACGGATGTAGGGAGTATAGGAGAGGTCTGAAGGTGCAACGTTGCGGTGAATTAATTGTAAGAGCTAGCTGAGGACAGGCAATTTGTTAGGTTAGTATTTTTAAACGCTATTGTTCTTAAATAAGGAGTTTTTCAAAAGGTCCTTGTCTTCATTTAATAGTATTTTCCGGTGTGTGTGTGTTTTTTTTTTAGGGGTGTTGGTTAATCCTCGTTGAATTTATCACTAGAATCACACAGACACACACACAAATAAATAATTAAATAAATAAATAAATAAAATAAAAGAATATAGAGAAAATAAATTCAAAAATGAAAATAAAAAACCCTATCCATTGTAGTGCTTTATTCTCTCACCCCTATCCTGTCCACCCTTCTAATGCAAGAGCTAACCAGTATTCCCAATCATTCATCTCTTTCTGTGGTAAACTCTGGACTCCCTGCTTGCTTCTATATTTGTCCCTTCCTATAACATGAACACTACCAAGAGGAAGGTTTCAAGACTCTTATCCTGACCCTTTTTGTCTTCTCATCGCCCTGATACTTCAGTTGGCACCTTTTTTTTATTGTAATTTTTTGTTGCCCTTGCCTGCGCTCTTCTTACATAAAAAGAAGCTCTATTATCGATTACAAGAGGCAAGACAGCTAGATTTGTAGGGAAACGGTGACTGATAGACGAATACTGATTAATTTTAAACTGTTAAACTGTGTGGAGTGAAAACTTGTTATGAAGTGTGCACTCCTTTCATGCATCTGTCAACGTGTGGAAGATGATTAAACCTTTGCTGATATAGAACAAAGACATTAAATTAAAAAGAAATCCGAGGTCTCACGGGGATGTTTAAGTGTGGGAAGTGAACATTGAACAGTAGTATTTGTGAATGGAAGCAAACCACTGGAGGAAAGACCTTCGCGATCTTTAACATTAAAATTTCCACCACTCTCAACTTGTTTGGGTGGAAGTGTTTCATTTTCAAAGGTGGTGTAATGATTTGAGTGTTTAATAATGATCTTGCTGTTTGTATGTGAGTGGGTTGTTTTCATGAGTGAGGCAGCTTGACATTTAAAGGACTTGGTTTGTTTTCCCTGCACTGGCTTGGGGAAGGTTTGTTTTCCCTGCACTGGCTTGGGGAAGGTTTGCCGAGGGGTGAGACGCAGGAACACTTTCTAAGGGAGGACTAGTTGTGACAGGATGATATGCAAATGTAAGTAGAGAAGAAAGATTATGTTTAAAATGTAGAAATAATGATGTTGGAGATTAATTTCATATCATATTGTTATGTCCTAATGAAAATATTGTGGAACTTAGAAACAAATATATACCATTCTATTACAGAAATAATCCAACATTAAATAAGTTTACTCTGTTAATGCAAAGTAAAAATCTGCAAATTTTAACCAATATGTCCCATTTTTTGAGAGCTATCCATAAGTTGTTTAGATAACAAAAAGTTTATTACAGAGATTTGTTTGTATGTAATAGATAATGTTACTTCTTTCTTAGTTTATTATTGAAATTATATAATGAACTTTGCTCCATACTTTGTTTACAAAGTCTGAGCAAAATGAAATCAATCTGAATCTGAATCTGAATCATACAAACAAAAAATAAATAAAAAACGAAAAGAAATGAGAAAAAATAGCCACATACACTCACATATACTTAAAACCAAGTAAAAAACGGAAAAAAAAGAAAGAGCCAAATACACTCAAATATACATAAAAACTAAATAAAAACAAACAAAGACGAAAAAAATCTTTAAATGCACAACCCTACCCCTCCCTCCCCAACCCTCCAGCTATACCCCCACCCCCTTTCACAGCCGCCTAGTCCCACCATCCTACCCAGCAAGCTCTCCGATCATTTGAAGGCCGAATACGGAAGACGAGGCCGGGTAAATTCGGTTACTGGAAAGTGTAAGGCCAGTTGATCCCAGTGCAAGAGAAACCGGAGGAGAGAGAGAGAGAGAGAGAGAGAGAGAGAGAGAGAGAGAGAGAGAGAGAGAGAGAGGAATATAACCTCGCTACTTCACGTTAAACTAGGCATAGGTACACACGCACACACACACACACACACACACACACACACACACACACACACACACACACACACACACACACACACACACACACACACACACACACACACACACACACACACACACACACACACACACTTGCATGGATTCCTACCTCTCTTTGTTCTAGGTTTAATTCAGTGTGACGTAAATTATTCTCACTTATTTTTTTGTTCTTTCGATTAAAAGATATATAAAAAAAATCGTGACGTTTCTTTATTTTTCGTTCTTCTTTTCTTGTTTGGGTTGTTCATCTCTTCTTATTTCTTTATTTTTGCTTTGTTGACTTTGTTCTTGTTCTTGTCCTTCTCTTCTTCTGTTCTTCTTGTTCTTCTGTTCAGTGTGTGTGTGTGTGTGTGTGTGTGTGTGTGTGTGTGTGTGTAATTCCTTGTGGCAACGATAATGATGATAATGATTCTAATTTGTACGTAGTTGTGAAAGGGTTCAAGCTCTGGCCATACCGAAGCTTCGAAAGGCAACACAAAGCGAATGAAAGAATCATTCGAGTCAGAACGAACCAATTGAATAAATGCACACTAATAAAAGAAAGATATTATGCAATTAGAGAGAGAGAGAGAGAGAGAGAGAGAGAGAGAGAGAGAGAGAGAGAGAGATGTGACATGAAAATCGACAAGAAATGAAATACGTAAGAAAGAAGATAGCAAGAATGAAGAGATGAAGATGAAAGTAAGAAGGAGAATAATAAATGAAGAAACATGAGAGACACGAAAGCAAGTACCAAGATTACAAGACGCTATCACTAATCTGATAGATAAGAAGTCCCGTGACCACCGAGGAGAACAACAAGAGGCGGTGAGTCATGGCAAGACAAACACAGCCGGAGACGAGCAGTAGATTACAAAAAGAAGCTTGTGGAACCTTCTCCCCATAAGTATCTGGTAGTAATTATGATCAGAGGTCGCCAGAAGCAAATGATATGGACGAGGCGGTTATCGGCAAGCTATGGGGAAAGCCTCGTTCCTGACATTAGTTGATATTACTAAAGATATTGGAAATAAACATTGTGAGATCGGAAGTTGTTGTGGAGACGATAAGTCAAGTAACGCGTGTACATTAGGAGGTGTAATAGAGAGTCGGAGCGAGAGAGAGAGCTGTCAGACCAGAGGGTCAAAATGGGCGCGCCGCTTATCTCAAGAGCAGTAAGTGTAGCCAGACAGCTGTAATGCACCCAGAGAAAATGTTGGTGTCATATTGTGATTAAGGGAAACTGGTTATGTGTAGGATGTGTAGAGTGGTGTTTTATTGGAAGGTTAAATTGTAGAGTGTGAGTAGGATGTATCTTATCGTTGAGTTTAAATTGCGTGATTTGAGTGGAATAATGTGAATATTGTGAAGTAATCTGGACCATTTTGAAGAAGTTTGAGTAAAGAAAGAGTTGTTATTATCAATGAAGTTATTGAGTGTGTTTAATAATGAATTGAGTTAAAGGTATAATGTGACAGAATCTGAGGTATTTCAAGGTACACTTTGAGTAAAGAGAGTGATTAAAATTTCGTGGATTTCGTGGTTTTCTTTGTTGTCGTAAGGGTCGTAAAGTGTAAATGTTTGTAAATAATATAATTAAGTAAAGTTTATTAAAAACTCAGAGGCGTTCCCTTGAACCCACAAAAGCAGTTGAAGATTAAGGACGCAACAAGATCGTGCAACTTGCAGACACGACTCACGCACCTCTGATCAGGTGGGTAACGTGATCAAGGGAGCTTCGTGGTAGTATAATCAGTGAGTGGAGGGTGTTATCATGTGGAGTTGAGAGGTGGATTTAAGTGGTGAGAGAGTATTAAGGGTGTCTCTTGCGTTTCTCTGTTGTTTGTTCAGAGTCCTTCGTCACTTGCATTGTTTTTATTCTAAAGCACTTTACTATATACGAAATATATGTAAAATAAATTTGGAACAGAGTTTTCTTTCAATGAAAATCACGGCCCGTGTGGTTTACATTACATATTTCAGTTCCGGTTTATACGCGTTTTTCATGCATTTCTCTCTTTGAGTGCATAAAAAAGCAGAAAACCACTAAAATGACGCGTTTTTGTTACCATTTTTTCGTTTTTCTATTTTGGCATATTTTTATTGTTTTTTTTTTCGTTATAAAGATTAACAATGCAAAATTATTTAAATATACGAAATTTTCAATCGAGATAGTTTTTTTCATAAAGAAAATTAGAAAAAAAAACATATATATAAGACGTTTTAACAAATATGGTGTATGTCCATGTTATGCCTGTATTTCTGAGTTAAGGTGCATCAAATACTAGACAAAACATAAATAAACCCATTTTTTGACATATTTCAGTTCCTTAAACAAATAGTGTGTAATCATGCATCTTGCCTGCATTTCTGTGTTTTGGTGCAAAAAATGCTGAAAACTACTAAAATAACGCGTTTTTTGTTACTTTTATTTCGTGTCTCTATATTGGCTTGCTTTCATCTATTTTATCACTTTCAAGCATAACAATATAAAATGACTTGAATATGCAAAATTTTCAATCGAGAAAACACCTTGAAAACACATAAGCAAGATGTTTAAACAAATATAATGAAAATACTTGTTTTGACTGCTTTTCTGAATTTTGGTACCGAAAACTATGTAAACCACCAAAATCACCCTTTTTATACATATTTCAGTCCTTTAAACAAATAGTGTTTTATATACGCGATTTCCCTGCAGTTTCTGTCTTGGTGAATAAAAAGGACAAATCCACTAAAATAACACTTTTTTTCTTAATTATATTTCGTTTCAATATTTTGGCAAATTTTCATTAATTTTCTCGTTTTAAAGTGTAATAAGGTAAACTGACTTTAATATTTAAAATAATCAATATTGATAGTTTTTATTTTTTTCATATAAAACCTTGAAAACATACAAAAAGAAGTTTTAACAAATATTGTGTATATACTTGTCTTTCCTGCATTTGTGAGTTTTGGTGCATAAAATGCTGGAAAACACCAAAACAACCCTTTTTTTCTTTACTTAATTCAGTTCGTTAAACAAATAATGTGTAATCTTGCGTTTTGTCTCCATTTCTTTCTTTTGGTGCAAAAATGCTGAAAACTACTAAAAGTACACGTTTCTGTTACTCTTATTTCGTTTCTCTTCGTTGGCTTGTTTTCTTCAATTTTATCGTATTGAAGCATAAAAATCTGAAATGACCTGGATACACAAAATTTTCAATCCAGTTAGTTTTATTTTTCAGAAAAGACCTTCAAAACACATAAATAAGATATTTTAACAAGTATACTGTATACACTTGTTTTGAATGCTTTTTCTGAGATTTGGTGCCTAAAATGCTGTAAACCACCAAAATAACCCATTTTTATATATATTTTAGTGCTTTGGTTTATAGAAAGCAGAAAACCACTAAAATGACATTTTTTTTTCTTTTTTTCTAATATTTATTTCGTTTCTCTCTTTTGGCTGATTTTCACAAGTTTTAAAGCATAACAATGTAAAATGACTTCAATATACAAAATTTTCAATCGAGAGTTTTCTTTTTCAGTTTCTTATTTTCATAAAACTCCTTAAAAAAAAAAAAAAAAAAAAATATATATATATATATATATATATATATATATATATATATATATATATATATATATATATATATATATATATATATATATATATATATATATATATATATATATATATATATATATAAATAAGTTGTTTTATTAAATATAGTGAATATACTTGTTTTTGCCTGCATTTCTGATTTTTGGTGCATAAAATGCTGGAAAACATCAAAACAACCCATATTTTACATATTTCAGTTCCTTAAACAAATAGTGTGTAATCATGAATTTTTCCTGTATTTTTGTGTTTTGTTGGATAAAAAGGTGAAAACTACTAAAACAACACCTTTTCTTACTTTTATTTCGTTTCTCTATATTGGCTTGTTTTCATCAATTTTATCGTTTTCACGC
>NC_059267.1:12227378-12228510 GCF_017591435.1 Portunus trituberculatus
TTTATCGTTTTAAAAGTACAACAATGTAAAATGACTTCAACGAGATAGTTTTTTTTTCTTCAGAAAACACCTTCAAAACACATAAATAATACCTCTTAACAAATATAGTGTACATACTTGTTTTGACTGCTTTTCTGAGTTTTGGTGCCGAAAATGGTGTAAACCACCAAAATAACCAATATTCTTTTACACATTTCAGTTCTTTAAACAAGTAGTGTGTATATACGCTTTTTGCCTGCATTTCTGTGCTTTGGTGCATAAAAAGCAGAAAACCACTAAAATATCACGTTTTTGTTACTTTTATTTCGTTTCTCTATTGTGGCTTATTTTCATAATTTTTCTCATTTGAATTCTAACAATGTAAAATGTAAAGGGGATACTTTTTTGGGGTACCTCCTATCTCAAAGCCCACCCGCTAGGAAACCGTTGCCCCGAGAGATGAAGCCCAACCTACACCCGGACCGTGGACAGGATTCGAACCCGTGCGCTTGGAGACTCCTCGGACTCCAAAGCACGCATGGTTCCACTGTACCACGACGGTTTATTCTCTATTTTGCCTTATTTTTCATCATTTTTGTCGGTTTAAGTGTAAAAATGTAAAATGACTTCAATGGTAGATAGTTTTTTTTTTTTTTGCATAAAACACCTCAAAACACATAAATAAGTTTTTTAACAATCATGGAGTATATACTTGTGTTGCCTCCATTGTTTAGTTTTGTGCATAATATTCTAGAAAAAAACTAAAATAACCCATTTTTTACATATTTCAATTTTTAAACATGCGTTTTGCTTACATTTCTGTGTTTTGGTGCCCCAAAAATACTAAAATTACTAAAGTAATAAGTTTTGGTTACTTTTATTTCGTTTTTCTATATTGGCTTCTTTTCATCCATTTTATCAGTTTAACCCATAACAATGTAAAATGACTTGAATATACAAATTATTCAATCGAGAAAACACAATTCAGAAAACACCTTAAAAACACATAAATGCTTGTTTTAACTGCTTTTCTGAGTTTTGATGCCATAAAATGGTGCAAAATACCAAAATATCCCATTTTTTCCATATTTCAGTTCTTAAACAAATAGTGTGTATATATGCTTTTTCCTGCATTTCTGTGTTTTAATGCATT
>NC_059267.1:12229010-12256510 GCF_017591435.1 Portunus trituberculatus
TCTCTCTCTCTCTCTCTCTCTCTCTCTCTCTCTCTCTCTCTCTCTCTCTCTCTGTCCGTGCAGTGAGTTGTTAGTGAATCATTTTCCTTGAAGTCACAACCTCCTCCTCCTCCTCCTCCTCCTCCTCCTCCTCCTCCTACTCTTAAACCTTCCTTCCTTCCTGACCCTCCTTCTCTGACCTCCTCCTTACCCTCCTTCACTGATCATCGCTCCTCCTCCTCCTCCTCCTCCTCCTCCTCCTCCTCCTCCTCTCCTATGTTACCGAGGCGCCGACTAGACTAGGAAGGATTGGCGGAGCGGCGGCTGCGTCAGGAATATGTCAGCCCCAGCACCCTTTCTCTCTCCCCTGCGTTCTTACTAACCGTGTGTGTGTGTGTGTGTGTGTGTGTGTGTGTGTGTGTGTGTGTGTGTGTGTGTGTGTTGTAGGGGGCATACAAAAATCAAGGTAATGTTTTTTTCTTTCTTTCTTTTTTTAATGATGGCGATTTTTCTTTTTTCTTTTTGGTTTGTTTGATTTTTCGTGGGTTTTTTTTTTGTGAAATTTCCAGTTTAGATTTTTAGTGAAGGATAGACCGAGTGTGTTTAATGTAGAGGAGAGGGAAGTTGAGTGTTATTGAAGAAGAGGATAGTTGTCTGGAAGGTTATGTCGAGTAGATAGTTGTAGAAATTGAGTTTTTGAGGCATTGAACAAAACCAGGTTTTCTCTGCCCCAATCAGAAACAAGTGAAAGATCAGAAGTTAGGCGTCCTATAGCATCTCGCCTTGAGTCATTTAATTGTTGTTGGGTTGGGCGTCTGTTGAACGCTGTTGAATAATGCAGGGTGGTATCATCAGCATAGGAGTGGATAGGGCATTGAGTCAGATTTAGGAGATCATTGATGAATAATAGAAAGAGAGTGGGTGATAGGACAGAACCCTGTGGAACACCACTGTTGATAGTTTTAGGGAAGAACAGTGACCGTCTACTACAGCAGCAATAGAACGATCGGAAAGGAAACTGAGATGAAGGTACAGAGAGAAGGATAGAATCCGTAGGAGGGTAGTTTAGAAATTAAAGATTTGTGCCAGACTCTATAAAAGGCTTTCGATATGTCAAGGCCGACAGCAAAGGTTTCACCGAAGTCCCTAAAAGAGGATGACCAAGATTCAGTTAGGAAAGTAAGAAGATCACCAGTAGATCTGCCTTTACGGAAACCATACTGGCAATCAGAGAGAAGGTTGTGAGCTGATAGATGCCTCATTATCTTCCTATTAAGGATAGACTCAAAGGCTTTAGAAAGGCAGGAAATCAAAGCTATAGGGCGGTAGTTAGAAGGATTGGAGTGGTCACCTTTTTTAGGGACAGGTTGAATGTGAGCAAACTTCCAGCAAGAAGGATAAATAGAAGTAGAGAGACACAGATGAAAGAGTTTGACCAGGCAGTGAGCGAGTTCGGAAGCACAGTTTTTGAGAACAACAGGAGGGACTCCATCCGGACCATAAGCCTTCCGAGAATCAAGGCCAGAGAGGGCCAGGAAAACGTCTTTATAAAGAATTTTAATTTTAGGGATGAAGTAGTCAGAGGGTGGAGGAGTAGGAGGAATATGCCCAGAATCATCCAAAGTTGAGTTGGTAGCAAAGGTTTGAGCGAAGAGTTCAGCTTTAGAAAAGAAGAGACAGCTGTAGAGCCATCTGGATGAAGTAAAGGAGGAAAGACGAAGAAGTAAAGTTGTTAGAGATATTATTGGCTAGATGCCAGAAATCTCGAGAGGGTGTGTGTGTGTGTGTGTGTGTGTGTGTGTGTGTGTGTGTGTGTGTGTGTGTGTGTGTGTGTGTGTGTGTGTGTGTGTGTGTGTGTGTGTGTGTGTGTGTGATTCACTGTTTGTTTGATCTGCTGCAGTCTCTGACGAGACAGCCAGACGTTACCCTACGGAACGAGCTGTGTGTGTGTGTGTGTGTGTGTGTGTGTGTGTGTGTGTGTGTGTGTGTGTGTGTGTGTGTGTGTGTGTGTGTGTGTGTGTGTGTGTCTAACGTGTGCCAATCCATTTTAAACTACTCTTGCACCAGATTTCAGACGATTTCGGAATACTTGTACGAACACACGCACACACACACACACACACACACACACACACACACACACACACACACACACACACACACACACACTACGGGGTTCGATTCCCCGGCCGGGTGAAGAAATTTGGGTGTGTCTCCTTTCACGTGTAGCCCCTGTTCACCTAGCAGTGAGTAGATACGGGATGTAAATCGAGGAGTTGTGACTTGTTGTCCCGGTGTGTGGTGTGTGCCTGGTCTCAGGCCTATCCAAAGATCGGAAATTATGAGCTCTGACCTCGCTCCGAAAGGTAACGTCTGGCTGTCTCGTCAGAGACCACAGCAGATCAAACAGTGAACACACACACACACACACACACACACACACACACACACCGCGTAGTGTAGTGGTTAGCACGCTCGACTCACACTCGAGAGGGTCCGGGTTTGATTCCCGGAGGCGGCGAGGCAAATGGGCAAGCCTCTTAATGTGTAGCCCCTGTTCACCTAGCAGTAAATAGGTACGGGATGTAACTCGAGGGTTGTGGCCTCGCTTTCCCGGTGTGTGGAGTGTGTTGTGGTCTCTGTCCTATTCGAAGATCGGTCTATGAGTTCTGAGCTCGCTCCGTAATGGGGAAGACTGGCTGGATGACCAGCAGACGACCGAGGTGAATTACACACACACACACACACACACACACACACACACACACACACACACACACACACACACCTCAAACTCATTATATACCTGACGCCAGCACCGTGACTCAAAAGGAGAGAGAGAGAGAGAGAGAGAGAGAGAGAGAGAGAGAGAGAGAGTTATCGGGGCAGCATCGGGTCGTGGCCTCCCTTCTACTGCCCCCACTCACTGATTTACCATGCTTATCTTTTCATTCTTTGCCTTCACACAGCCATTTGAACTCATCCTCATCCCCAGATACTTGTATTCATCAGTCTGTTGCACCTCATTCTCTTCCAGTCTCCACACTGACCCTCTTTCATAATCTGACCTATTCACAATCATCACCTTGCTCTTCTCACTACTAAAACGTACCCCAAATTCTCTCCCATACTCATCTACAGCATTCAACAAACTTTGAAACTCATCTACTGATTCATTCATAATTACAATGTCATCTGCATATAAGAGCACACATATCTTATCATTTCCACATTCACTCCTGCATTCATTCTTCTCATTTTGGCAGCCAGTTCCTCTGTGTATAAGCTATAAAGGGTTGGTGACAGTATGCAACCCTGCCTAACTCCTCTCTCACTCTTCACCCAGTCTGTCACTACATCTCCTAGTCTGCATTTCGCCCTGGTATCCACATACATACTTCGCACCATGCTAACTATCTTTGTGATTAACCCAATCTTTTCTGCTAGTCTAGCAAGCATTTCTCTATTTACTCTATCATATGCCTTCTGTATGTCTGGAAAACCTAATTATAATTTACTACCATCCTTTTTTTTTCTTTCTCTCAATCATCTCATTCACCACAAACAAGTTATCTTCTGCTCTCCTGCCCACCCGGAAGCCATTATGTTCTTCATCTCACACTCCAGCTCTTTCAATCCATTTGCACAATCTCTCTTTCAGCACTGCACTAAAGACTTTCCCAACTGTATTTAATAATGCTATTGGTGTATAGCTCTTCAGCTCTTCCTGCTTTTATATCCTCCCTCGTGCAACAGAGTCAGCCTGCATTCATTCCACATTCTTGGCACTCTTTCTTCTTCCCACACCTGGTTAAATAACTCAGTCATCCTATCAGTCACAACTTCCCCTCCATTTTGACACATTTCATATGGTATCTCATCTGGCTCTGCTGCCTTCCCATTTTTCTGCCCTCTGACACATTTCTCCACCTCCTCCCTGCTGATTCTCTTATTCATTTCATCCGCATCCTTCCTTTCCAGTATCACACATCCTTCTCTCACACCAAATACCTCACCTACACCTCCAATCTCTTCTCAAAACTCTTTAATCATCCTTCTCATATCTTCTTTGTCTGTCACCAGTGCCCCCATTCACCCTCAGGCTCTCCACACTCTCACTGTCAGGCATCCCCTCACCCCTCAGGAACCTGTACCATTCTCGGCCACCTTCCACACCTTTAGCTCTCAGGGACTGAATCACCTTTCTCTCACACCTGGCTTTAGCATTCATTATCTTCCGCTTCGCCACTCGTTGCTGATTCACATATGCTGTCCATGCATTCTGGTACTCACTTTCGGGCTCTTCACTCTCATGCCTCCTCTTTTTCAGTTGCCTGCATACCCTATTTAGTCTTTTTCTTTCTCTCCTGGTATCCCTAATTTCATCATTCCACCACGGCTTACATGCATGCTTTCTGGCACCCGTTCTCACATACCCTATCTGGCTGGCTGCTGCATTCTTTACATTCTCAACAAACCTATCATTCATCTCATCCACACTATTCAAACGTTCATCCTCCCAGCTTCGTTCACTCAAGTCTACCTGGAAATTCTCCCATCCTACACCCTTCAACCTCCACTTTCTCCGGTTAGTGTTTGCACCCTTTCCTTTTCTTCCATACAACTTACATTTCAGCACCAGCACGTTATGGTCCGAGACAATGTAAATCGTTTCATCTTCATCGATCCACATGCGGTCCACAATCTCACGCATTCTCCCATTTACTAGCATATAGTCAATCGCAGACTCTTGGTTCCTAGCACACCACGTCACTTGTCCTTCTGCCAGGGTCTCATTTAGGTTCTCAAGCTCCATCTCATTCACAAACTCATCAAGCATCTCACCATTCCTATTCATTTGTTCACCTAAAACACCTACATGAGCATTCATATCTCCTATAACAATCACTTTCTCCATAGCATGCTCTCTCACAATCTTCTTCAACATACCATACTTCCTGCTATTGTCCCTGACTGCTCTATCACCTTCCACTGTCTTGTACACTACCAACACCACTAACCTCACACCTCTACCACACTCATTCATATTCTCTACTCGGGCTACTAACACATCCTCACTTTCCACACTGTCTCCTACATCAAGTTCTTCCACACGCAGATTCCTCACTTTTCTGTGGAGTAGAGATACGCCTCCTAACCTTTCCTGTTTTCTGCCTCCCTTTCCTATCATCACATATTCGTCCCCTTCCATTTGCACTGCATCCCTCAAGTGCGTCTCAGTTATTCCTACCATATCTAAGTTCCACTCATTCAGCTCCTTACATACATCCTCGAGTTTTTCAATGTCCCATCCTCTCACATTCATACAGCCTAATTTCATGCATGTCTTTTACCTGTTGGGTGTCTTCTCTTCTTTGCTCCGGTACATTCTTCTCCTTCATTCAAGCGACTCCGGAGCGATCCCGAGCCATCTGTAGCATCAAGATCAAGATCAAGATAAAGAATGCAGGAGTAAGAGTGGGGAATGATGGGATAGGGGTGCTCCTTTATGCAGATGACGTAGTGGTCATGAGTGATCAGCAGTTGAGTTGCAGAGTATGTTGGATGTTGTGGATGATATAGAAGAGACTTTGGAGTAAGCTTTAGTACTGAAAAAAGTAAGGTGATGATAGTGAATAGGTGTGAGGATGAAAAAATACAGTATGGAGAATTGGAGAGAATGAGTTGAATCAGGCACGAGAATATAAGTACTTGGGGATGTGGGTGAGTCCAAGTGGGTGTGAAAAGACAAAGAATGAGAAGACAGATTTAGTGAATCAGTGGGTATAACGATTAGGGAGTGCAGCCAGAACATGAACAAGTAAATATGAAGTGCTGAGAGAAATGTGGAAGAGTGTGGCTGTGCCCAGTATAATGTATGGTATGGATGTGACTGCATGGAATGAAAGTGAAACTGACAAGCTAGAAGTGGGACAGAATAGAATAGGTAGAGAGGCACTGAACGCACACGGCACTTAGATACACAACAGTAGAAGCTCTGAGAGGTGATATGGGATGGAGCACTTTTAGGGAAAGACTAGTAACTAAAGCTACTCTTAGGTACAAGGTTAGCTTGGAGACAATGGACGATGAAAGAATAGTGAGAAATGTTTACCTGTGGAATGAAAGTGGAAGGAAATGGAGCAAGAGGTGCATGAGAATGACAGAGAAGAGTGGATTACAAGTTGTATGGGAGATGAGAATGGCTGGAAGGAATCAGAATGAGCGTGCGTGGATCGTGACAAGAGTAGGCAGAGTAGGAATTGAATGGGATGCGAGGAAGTGGAAGAGTGAGATAGACAGAGAGTTGGAGTGGGTGGGTCTGAATATATGAATAAATGAGAGGGAACCAAAGAGTACTCTGGAATGTTAGAAGGAAAAGAAAGCCCCGATGTATGAAAAGTGGTACGATGGTAGCCTTCCGAGCTAGGGCACAGTGTATGGATGTGAGTGAAAGGAACTACAGGTGGTCTGAGTCCCGCAGCAAAGTGTGCCAGATGTGTGACACAGGGCATGTCATGCTGGAGTGTGAGAAGTATGAAAGAGACAGGCATGAGATGATGCAAGTGATTTTGACTGAATTAAGGCATAATAAGGATGAAGACAGTAGGAAGAGACAGTAAGGGAATGGATGGTGCTGCTGCTGGGACTGTGTA
The DNA here is from genome assembly GCF_017591435.1 of Portunus trituberculatus. Classification (NCBI taxonomy): domain Eukaryota; kingdom Metazoa; phylum Arthropoda; class Malacostraca; order Decapoda; family Portunidae; genus Portunus; species Portunus trituberculatus. Next base: position 12,235,646 of record NC_059267.1, read on the forward strand.
AACTGTAAAGTAACGAGTGCAAGGATGATTGAGGCTGTGAAGGAAATTGATTGATTGATACATTTATTGTTGCATTAATAATGAAATACAACAAAGGAAGAGGATTGACCTTGCCTCGCACCCCCTGGGCAAAGACTTAAGGTTAAAGTATCAAAAATATTTAAATTGACAGTATACATAGCAAGAATACAAGTACTTAAATAGATAAATACTGATATTACACACCTTATTACATAAATATCCTACAGTGTGGGAGCAAACTGAGGATATTCCTTGAGTGTATCCCTGAGAGTGGCTGGCTGTAGATGGTCAATGAGGCTGTACAAGTCGTTCACCTTGTGGCCTAAATTTAGCAATGAGAGGACATTCCATGATATAATGACGCAGAGTATTATGTTAGTAGTTTTCAACATTATGTGCACCAAAACACAGAAATGCAGGCAAAATGCATGATTACACAACATTTATTCAAGGAACTGAAATATGTAAAAAAAAAAAAAAAAGGCAATTTTGGTGTTTTCTAGCATTTTATGCACGAAAAAAAAAAATGCAGCCAAAACAACTATATACACCATATTCATTAAATAGTCTTATATATGTTTTTTAAGGTATTCTAAGAAAAAAATCTATCTCGATTAAAAACTTTGTATATTGAAATCATTTTACATCGTTTCACGTTAAAACGAGAAAAAAATTATGAAAATAACGCAAAAGTAACAAAAACATGTTATTTTAGTTTTCTACTTTTAATGCATTAAAACACAGAAATGCAGGGAAAAAGCATATATACACACTATTTGTTTAAAGAACTGAAATATGGAAAAAAAATGGGATATTTTGGTATTTTGCACCATTTTTGGCATCAAAACTCAGAAAAGCAGTTAAAACAAGCATTTACTCGTATGTGTTTTTAAGGTGTTTTCTGAATTGTGTTTTCTCGATTGAATAATTTGTATATTCAAGTCATTTTACATTGTTATGGGTTAAACTGATAAAAGGGATGAAAAGAAGCCAATATAGAAAAACGAAATAAAAGTAACCAAAACTTATTACTTTAGTAATTTTTAGTATTTTTTGGGGGGCACCAAAACACAGAAATGTAAGCAAAACGCATGTTTAAAAAATTGAAATATGTAAAAAATGGGTTATTTTAGTTTTTTTCTAGAATATTATGCACAAAACTAAACAATGGAGGCAACACAAGTATATACTCCATGATTGTTAAAAAAAAACTTATTTATGTGTTTTTGAGGTGTTTTATGCAAAAAAAAAAAAAAAACTCTACGCACATTGAAGTCATTTTACATTTTTACACTTAAACCGACAAAAATGATGAAAAATAAGGCAAAATAGAGAAATAAACCGTCGTGGTACAGTGGAACCATGCGTGCTTTGGAGTCCGAGGAGTCTCCAAGCGCACGGGTTCGAATCCTGTCCACGGTAACAAAAACGTGATATTTTAGTGGTTTTCTGCTTTTTATGCACCAAAGCACAGAAATGCAGGCAAAAAGCGTATATACACACTACTTGTTTAAAGAACTAAAATGTGTAAAAGAATATTGGTTATTTTGGTGGTTTACACCATTTTCGGCACCAAAACTCAGAAAAGCAGTCAAAACAAGTATGTACACTATATTTGTTAAGAGGTATTATTTATGTGTTTTGAAGGTGTTTTCTGAAGAAAAAAAAACTATCTCGTTGAAGTCATTTTACATTGTTGTACTTTTAAAACGATAAAATTGATGAAAAAAAAAATCCAATCTAAAGAAACAAACTAAAAGTAACCAAAACGTGTTATTTTAGTAGTTTTCAATGTTTTTTTTTTAGACCAAAACACTGAAATACCGTCAAAACGGAAAATTACACACTATTTGTTTAATGAAGTGAAATGTGTAAGAAATGGGTTATTTTGGCGTTTTCCTGCATTTTATGCACCAAAACTCCGAAAAACACGCAAAACAAGTATATACACTATATTTGTTAAAACGTATTATTTGTTTATTTTTTTTAAAGTGTATACACAATTTTGTTTAAACGTCTTTTTTATATTATGTTTTCAGGTGTTTTATGAAAAAAATGCTATATCGATTAAAAATTTTGTTTGTCATTTTACATTGTTACACTTTAAAAGGAGAAAATTGTTGAAAATACGTCAAAATAGAGAAAAGAAACATCAGTAACAAAGACGTGTTATTTCAGTGCTTTTCTGTTTTTTATACACCAAAACACAGTAATGCAGGGAAAGCACGTACATACACACTATTCGTTTAAAAAACTGAAATATGTAAAAAAAAAAAAGTTGTTTTCTTGGTCGTTTACAGCATATTAGGCACCAAATCTCGGAAAAGTAGTCAAAAGAAGTATATACACTATACTTCTTAAAACGTCATATATATATATATATATATATATATATATATATATATATATATATATATATATATATATATATATATATATATATATATATATATATATATATATATATATATATATATATATATATATATATATATATATATATATATATATATATATATATATATATATATATATACTACTACTATACTACTACTATATATACTACTACTACTACTACTACTACTACTACTACTACTACTACTACTACTACTACTACTACTACTACTACTACTGCTACTACTACTACTACTACTACTACTACTACTACTACTACTACTACTACTACTATTTTTACTACTACTACTATTTTTACTACTACTACTACTACTACTACTACTACTACTACTACTACTACTACTACTACTACTGCTGCTGCTGCTACTACTACTACTACTACTACTACTAGTACTACTATTACTACTACTACTACTACTACTACTATTACTACCACTACTACTACTACTACTACTACTACTACTACTACTACTAGTACTACTACTTCTACTACTACTATTTCTACTACTACTACTACTACTACTACTACTGCTACTATTACTGCTACTACTACTACTAGTACTAGTACTCGCCGTAAAAGTAGATACAATTTACTGCTTTGACACAACCATAGTTGGATACAATAACGAAAAGAAAGATGTCATAATAACCAATAATTCGATATGGAATATTTGCACAAGTATAGTGTCTCATTAACAATAGATTTAGTAATAGATAATTATCATAGAAATACTGTACTGCTATCACAAACATACCTACGACTACGGGTTGAGGCAGCAGAAGTGGACTAGTGGTCTAGTGGTGGTGGTGGCGGCGGTGGTAATAGTGGTGGTGGTGGCGGTGGTAACAGTGGTGGCGGTGCGCTATATATACTGACCCAGACACACCCACACACAGCAATAACTACTCAAAAGGAAACTCTTAGATACCGAAAACACTCAAACATCCCCAAACACATCCAGAACACACACACACACACACACACACACACACACACACACACACACACACACACACACACACACAACAACAACAACAACAACAACAACAAAAACAGCGACAGTGTGTATCAGTACATTCCAGATAATGTGTACCCCAGTCTTCTGCTACTGACGAGACTACCTACTCCGATACAGGCGAGGAGCAGGCTACCCACCACCTGACACCTGACATCCAGTTCCTGAAAATACTCAAACTGTTTCAGATTCGTGGATCAAGAGGCGGTAGAAGTGTTTTTTTTTTTTCTTCTTTTTCTTTTTTTGAAGAGTATATGTGGGAAGCGCTGTTAAACTTCTGGCCATTAGTGGTGTAGGCAATTTTATTCATAGTGGTACCTATATTAGGGCCCACATCACCGCCCAAGCGCAGCTTTGGTGTAACCACCTAGAACCTGGGTATTATGGTGACATGTAGGTAACTTTAAACCACTCGACATATGGCATAGCTTCAAAGCGATATGTGGTGGGATTGTAACCTACGCGTGGACGTCTGCCCGATCCCACGCTCACCACCTTGTCCACTACGCCACCGTTTTCCGCGGTGGTTCGTCCTATCAAGTGACAGAGACAGACAAAACCGGCAAACGGAAGCAAGAAAACACACGCGAGTAGAAATACCTCGCCAGTGGTTCAACCTTTCCTCCCTCCTGTCCAAAGTGACTTCCTTAACGAACAAAATGGAAGAGTTGATTGTATCGGTAAGATCAAACCGTGCGGACATAGTGGCGATCACCTGAAGTGTGCATGGTGCAAGACTTTCAACTCTTTCACCATCTAAGATTGTATATTTTGTATATTGAACACATTTTACATTGTTACACTTTAAAACGAGAAAATTGATGAAAATAAGCCAAAGTAAAGAAACTAAATAAAAGTTGGAAAAACGTTTTATTTTAGCTTTTTCTGCTTTCTTTGCACCAAAACACAGAATTGCAGGGAAAATGCGTGTATGTACACTATTTGTTCAAAGAACAGACACATGTAAAAAAGAAATGCGTTATTTTGGTGGTTTACACCATTTTAGGCACAAAACTAAAAAAAAAAAAAAAACTGAAAAGTATAAACACATGTTAAAACATCTTATTTATGAGTTTTGAAGGTATTTTCTGAAAAACAAAAACTGTCTCGATTGAAAATTTTATATTTTCAAATTATTTTACATTCTTATGCTTCAAAATGATGGTATTGATGAAAACAAGCGAAAATAGATAAACAAATTACAAGTAACAGAAACGTGTTATTTCTGTGGTTTTTAGCTTTTTTTTTTTTTTTTGCACCAAAACAAAGAAATGCATGCAAAACGCATGATTACACATTATTTGTGTAAAGACCTGAAATATGTAAAAAATGGGTTTATTAATGTTTTCCAACATTTTATGCAAAAATGCTAAAAAATGCAGGGAAAGCAATTATATACACAATATTTGTTAAAACGTCTTATTTATATGTTTTTCAGGTGTTTAATGAAAAAAATCTCTATTGAAAATTTTCAATATCGAAGCCATATTACATATTTACACTTTAAAACGAGAAAATTGATGAAAATCAGCCAAAATAGAGAAGCGAAATAAAAGTAACAATAATAAACGAGATAAAAGAAAAAAGAATGTGTTCTTTTAGTGGTTTTCTGCTTTTTAAGCACTAAAACACAGAAATGCAGGGAAAACGATTATATGCACACTGTTTAAACAACTGAAATGTGAAAAAATAGGTTATTTTGGTGCCTTACAGCACTTTATGTACCAAAGCTCAAAAAAGCTCTCAAAAGAAGTAAATACACTACACTTGTTAAAACGTCTTATTTCTGTGTTCTAAATTTGTTTTCTAAGAGAAAAAAAAACTCGATTGAAAATTTTCTATATTCAAGTGAAAACGCGTGAAAACGATAAAATTGATGAAAACAAGCCAATATAGAGAAACGAAATAAAAGTAAGAAAAGGTGTTGTTTTAGTAGTTTTCACCTTTTTATCCAACAAAACACAAAAATACAGGAAAAATTCATGATTACACACTATTTGTTTAAGGAACTGAAATATGTAAAATATGGGTTGTTTTGATGTTTTCCAGCATTTTATGCACCAAAAATCAGAAATGCAGGCAAAAACAAGTATATTCACTATATTTAATAAAACAACTTATTTATATATATATATATATATATATATATATATATATATATATATATATATATATATATATATATATATATATATATATATATATATATATATATATATATATATATATATATATATATATATATATATTTTTTTTTTTTTTTTTTTAAGGAGTTTTATGAAAATAAGAAACTGAAAAAGAAAACTCTCGATTGAAAATTTTGTATATTGAAGTCATTTTACATTGTTATGCTTTAAAACTTGTGAAAATCAGCCAAAAGAGAGAAACGAAATAAATATTAGAAAAAAAAAAAAAACGTCATTTTAGTGGTTTTCTGCTTTCTATAAACCAAAGCACTAAAATATATATAAAAATGGGTTATTTTGGTGGTTTACAGCATTTTAGGCACCAAATTTCAGAAAAAGCATTCAAAACAAGTGTATACAGTATACTTGTTAAAATATCTTATTTATGTGTTTTGAAGGTCTTTTCTGAAAAATAAAACTAACTGGATTGAAAATTTTGTGTATCCAGGTCATTTCAGATTTTTATGCTTCAATACGATAAAATTGAAGAAAACAAGCCAACGAAGAGAAACGAAATAAGAGTAACAGAAACGTGTACTTTTAGTAGTTTTCAGCATTTTTGCACCAAAAGAAAGAAATGGAGACAAAACGCAAGATTACACATTATTTGTTTAACGAACTGAATTAAGTAAAGAAAAAAAGGGTTGTTTTGGTGTTTTCCAGCATTTTATGCACCAAAACTCACAAATGCAGGAAAGACAAGTATATACACAATATTTGTTAAAACTTCTTTTTGTATATTTTCAAGGTTTTATATGAAAAAAATGAAAACTATCAATATTGATCATTTTAAATATTAAAGTCAGTTTACCTTATTACACTTTAAAACGAGAAAATTAATGAAAATTTGCCAAAATATTGAAACGAAATATAATTAAGAAAAAAAGTGTTATTTTAGTGGATTTGTCCTTTTTATTCACCAAGACAGAAACTGCAGGGAAATCGCGTATATAAAACACTATTTGTTTAAAGGACTGAAATATGTATAAAAAGGGTGATTTTGGTGGTTTACATAGTTTTCGGTACCAAAATTCAGAAAAGCAGTCAAAACAAGTATTTTCATTATATTTGTTTAAACATCTTGCTTATGTGTTTTCAAGGTGTTTTCTCGATTGAAAATTTTGCATATTCAAGTCATTTTATATTGTTATGCTTGAAAGTGATAAAATAGATGAAAGCAAGCCAATATAGAGACACGAAATAAAAGTAACAAAAAACGCGTTATTTTAGTAGTTTTCAGCATTTTTTGCACCAAAACACAGAAATGCAGGCAAGATGCATGATTACACACTATTTGTTTAAGGAACTGAAATATGTCAAAAAATGGGTTTATTTATGTTTTGTCTAGTATTTGATGCACCTTAACTCAGAAATACAGGCATAACATGGACATACACCATATTTGTTAAAACGTCTTATATATATGTTTTTTCTAATTTTCTTTATGAAAAAAACTATCTCGATTGAAAATTTCGTATATTTAAATAATTTTGCATTGTTAATCTTTATAACGAAAAAAAAAACAATAAAAATATGCCAAAATAGAAAAACGAAAAAATGGTAACAAAAACGCGTCATTTTAGTGGTTTTCTGCTTTTTTATGCACTCAAAGAGAGAAATGCATGAAAAACGCGTATAAACCGGAACTGAAATATGTAATGTAAACCACACGGGCCGTGATTTTCATTGAAAGAAAACTCTGTTCCAAATTTATTTTACATATATTTCGTATATAGTAAAGTGCTTTAGAATAAAAACAATGCAAGTGACGAAGGACTCTGAACAAACAACAGAGAAACGCAAGAGACACCCTTAATACTCTCTCACCACTTAAATCCACCTCTCAACTCCACATGATAACACCCTCCACTCACTGATTATACTACCACGAAGCTCCCTTGATCACGTTACCCACCTGATCAGAGGTGCGTGAGTCGTGTCTGCAAGTTGCACGATCTTGTTGCGTCCTTAATCTTCAACTGCTTTTGTGGGTTCAAGGGAACGCCTCTGAGTTTTTAATAAACTTTACTTAATTATATTATTTACAAACATTTACACTTTACGACCCTTACGACAACAAAGAAAACCACGAAATCCACGAAATTTTAATCACTCTCTTTACTCAAAGTGTACCTTGAAATACCTCAGATTCTGTCACATTATACCTTTAACTCAATTCATTATTAAACACACTCAATAACTTCATTGATAATAACAACTCTTTCTTTACTCAAACTTCTTCAAAATGGTCCAGATTACTTCACAATATTCACATTATTCCACTCAAATCACGCAATTTAAACTCAACGATAAGATACATCCTACTCACACTCTACAATTTAACCTTCCAATAAAACACCACTCTACACATCCTACACATAACCAGTTTCCCTTAATCACAATATGACACCAACATTTTCTCTGGGTGCATTACAGCTGTCTGGCTACACTTACTGCTCTTGAGATAAGCGGCGCGCCCATTTTGACCCTCTGGTCTGACAGCTCTCTCTCTCGCTCCGACTCTCTATTACACCTCCTAATGTACACGCGTTACTTGACTTATCGTCTCCACAACAACTTCCGATCTCACAATGTTTATTTCCAATATCTTTAGTAATATCAACTAATGTCAGGAACGAGGCTTTCCCCATAGCTTGCCGATAACCGCCTCGTCCATATCATTTGCTTCTGGCGACCTCTGATCATAATTACTACCAGATACTTATGGGGAGAAGGTTCCACAAGCTTCTTTTTGTAATCTACTGCTCGTCTCCGGCTGTGTTTGTCTTGCCATGACTCACCGCCTCTTGTTGTTCTCCTCGGTGGTCACGGGACTTCTTATCTATCAGATTAGTGATAGCGTCTTGTAATCTTGGTACTTGCTTTCGTGTCTCTCATGTTTCTTCATTTATTATTCTCCTTCTTACTTTCATCTTCATCTCTTCATTCTTGCTATCTTCTTTCTTACGTATTTCATTTCTTGTCGATTTTCATGTCACATCTCTCTCTCTCTCTCTCTCTCTCTCTCTCTCTCTCTCTCTCTCTCTCTCTCTCTCTCTAATTGCATAATATCTTTCTTTTATTAGTGTGCATTTATTCAATTGGTTCGTTCTGACTCGAATGATTCTTTCATTCGCTTTGTGTTGCCTTTCGAAGCTTCGGTATGGCCAGAGCTTGAACCCTTTCACAACTACGTACAAATTAGAATCATTATCATCATTATCGTTGCCACAAGGAATTACACACACACACACACACACACACACACACACACTGAACAGAAGAACAAGAAGAACAGAAGAAGAGAAGGACAAGAACAAGAACAAAGTCAACAAAGCAAAAATAAAGAAATAAGAAGAGATGAACAACCCAAACAAGAAAAGAAGAACGAAAAATAAAGAAACGTCACGATTTTTTTTATATATCTTTTAATCGAAAGAACAAAAAAATAAGTGAGAATAATTTACGTCACACTGAATTAAACCTAGAACAAAGAGAGGTAGGAATCCATGCAAGTGTGTGTGTGTGTGTGTGTGTGTGTGTGTGTGTGTGTGTGTGTGTGTGTGTGTGTGTGTGTGTGTGTGTGTGTGTGTGTGTGTGTGTGTGTGTGTGTGTGTGTGTGTGTGTGTGTGTGTGTGTGTGTGTGTACCTATGCCTAGTTTAACGTGAAGTAGCGAGGTTATCTCTCTCTCTCTCTCTCTCTCTCTCTCTCTCTCTCTCTCTCTCTCTCTCTCTCTCCGGTTTCTCTTGCACTGGGATCAACTGGCCTTACACTTTCCAGTAACCGAATTTACCCGGCCTCGTCTTCCGTATTCGGCCTTCAAATGATCGGAGAGCTTGCTGGGTAGGATGGTGGGACTAGGCGGCTGTGAAAGGGGGTGGGGGTATAGCTGGAGGGTTGGGGAGGGAGGGTAGGGTTGTGCATTTAAAGATTTTTTTCGTCTTTGTTTGTTTTTATTTAGTTTTTATGTATATTTGAGTGTATTTGGCTCTTTCTTTTTTTTCCGTTTTTTACTTGGTTTTAAGTATATGTGAGTGTATGTGGCTATTTTTTCTCATTTCTTTTCGTTTTTTATTTATTTTTTGTTTGTATGATTCAGATTCAGATTCAGATTGATTTCATTTTGCTCAGACTTTGTAAACAAAGTATGGAGCAAAGACTTTGTAAGTGTTCCTGCGTCTCAGACTTTGTAAACAAAGTATGGAGCAAAGTTCATTATATAATTTCAATAATAAACTAAGAAAGAAGTAACATTATCTATTACATACAAACAAATCTCTGTAATAAACTTTTTGTTATCTAAACAACTTATGGATAGCTCTCAAAAAATGGGACATATTGGTTAAAATTTGCAGATTTTTACTTTGCATTAACAGAGTAAACTTATTTAATGTTGGATTATTTCTGTAATAGAATGGTATATATTTGTTTCTAAGTTCCACAATATTTTCATTAGGACATAACAATATGATATGAAATTAATCTCCAACATCATTATTTCTACATTTTAAACATAATCTTTCTTCTCTACTTACATTTGCATATCATCCTGTCACAACTAGTCCTCCCTTAGAAAGTGTTCCTGCGTCTCACCCCTCGGCAAACCTTCCCCAAGCCAGTGCAGGGAAAACAAACCTTCCCCAAGCCAGTGCAGGGAAAACAAACCAAGTCCTTTAAATGTCAAGCTGCCTCACTCATGAAAACAACCCACTCACATACAAACAGCAAGATCATTATTAAACACTCAAATCATTACACCACCTTTGAAAATGAAACACTTCCACCCAAACAAGTTGAGAGTGGTGGAAATTTTAATGTTAAAGATCGCGAAGGTCTTTCCTCCAGTGGTTTGCTTCCATTCACAAATACTACTGTTCAATGTTCACTTCCCACACTTAAACATCCCCGTGAGACCTCGGATTTCTTTTTTAATTTAATGTCTTTGTTCTATATCAGCAAAGGTTTAATCATCTTCCACACGTTGACAGATGCATGAAAGGAGTGCACACTTCATAACAAGTTTTCACTCCACACAGTTTAACAGTTTAAAATTAATCAGTATTCGTCTATCAGTCACCGTTTCCCTACAAATCTAGCTGTCTTGCCTCTTGTAATCGATAATAGAGCTTCTTTTTATGTAAGAAGAGCGCAGGCAAGGGCAACAAAAAATTACAATAAAAAAAAGGTGCCAACTGAAGTATCAGGGCGATGAGAAGACAAAAAGGGTCAGGATAAGAGTCTTGAAACCTTCCTCTTGGTAGTGTTCATGTTATAGGAAGGGACAAATATAGAAGCAAGCAGGGAGTCCAGAGTTTACCACAGAAAGAGATGAATGATTGGGAATACTGGTTAGCTCTTGCATTAGAAGGGTGGACAGGATAGGGGTGAGAGAATAAAGCACTACAATGGATAGGGTTTTTTATTTTCATTTTTGAATTTATTTTCTCTATATTCTTTTATTTTATTTATTTATTTATTTAATTATTTATTTGTGTGTGTGTCTGTGTGATTCTAGTGATAAATTCAACGAGGATTAACCAACACCCTAAAAAAAAAACACACACACACCGGAAAATACTATTAAATGAAGACAAGGACCTTTGAAAAACTCCTTATTTAAGAACAATAGCGTTTAAAAATACTAACCTAACAAATTGCCTGTCCTCAGCTAGCTCTTACAATTAATTCACCGCAACGTTGCACCTTCAGACCTCTCCTATACTCCCTACATCCGTGACCTGCCTCTCTACTCAGGACAAAACAAACCTCGCTACCTCACTGAATACTCCCTAGTGAGCTACACTGCCGAGCTTGTCCACCTTGGTATTAGTAATGTTAGATGGTTGATGCTTGCACTGACGCTTCGCACATTACACACACACACACACACACACACACACACACACACACACACACACACACACACACACCGCGTAGTGTAGTGGTTAGCACGCTCGACTCACAATCGAGAGGACCGGGTTCGAGTCCCGGGAAGCGGCGAGGCAAATGGGCAATCTTCTTAATGTGTGGCCCCTGTTCACCTAGCAGTAAATAGGTACGGGATGTAACTCGAGGGGTTGTGGCTTCGCTTTTTGTGTGTTGTGTGTTGATGTGGTCTCAGTCCTACCCGAAGATCGGTCTATGAGCTCTGAGCTCACTCTGTTATGGGGAAGACTGGCTGGGCGACCAGCAGATGACCGAGGTGAATTACACACACACACACACACACACACACACACACACACACACACACACACACACACACACACACACATTCAGAGAGAGAGAGAGAGAGAGAGAGAGAGAGAGAGAGAGAGAGAGAGAGAGAGAGAGAGAGAGAGAGAAAATCTATCTTTTGACAAAATTTTCCTTCACATTGCTGGTAAAGATTCCGTAAAGGGCTTCTAATGTAAAGAACCGTTTCATACCATAAGAGTAGGATTAAACAATGTCTTTATTCCAACGGTGGTGCTGCTATTAAACATACACACTGTTCATTTAAAGAGTTCAAAATTATATTCTTTTTAACTTAATTTTCCTGAGGCTGCGGGGCAGGGGAGTGGCAGCGGGGTAAGGTATGGAAGGAATCCTGTAACAGTAAGTGGAATTAAAAGTTGTAATGTAGTCTTGAAAGCAAGTAATTCAGTAATTAATATTAGTGATGGAGGAATAATGATAGGATGTTTACATTTAGTATTTTGATATTTAGTTAAGTTATAGTTATGGAAACCTTAAATGAAATAAAATTGAGGTTTCAAATTCCAGAGGTAAGAAAAGAATTAATACGTACATTATTTATAATAACTTTTGCTGATGTAAATCATAATAAATGTTTGATAAAGAGGCTTGAGTAACAAACAGAGGTACAAAGAAGATTAAAAGCCTTGAAAACGTGGTAGTGGTGCAGAGCGATGCCGTGAAATGCATGAAATTCAAATGAGGAAGGATTCAAGCAGAGATGGAGCTTGACTGTTTGACTTGACTTTTATCTATAACATTTTCAAGATTGTGTACGTGTTGTAGTGCTTGTAGTGCAGGATCGTAGGAGTTCACGATACCTGTAACTTGAGTGTTTTGTTAATGAAACACGAAAGAAATGTACACAAAGGACACGGAGAGGGCCAGCAGCAGGCTTGCAATATCCTCTTCATCGCTCTTCCTGGGACCCTTTCAACACACCAGTAACTGCCTAGACTGCCTACTCCACTATCAGAATGAGTAGATTTTCTACATCGAGTATATGCTAATGGTTTAAAACTGGTTCCAAAAATTAAGAAGGTAATGAATTGTTGAATGTACCATTATCAGGAACTACACAATTGCCTCATGCAACAATGCAGCAGTTACAAGCAGCGTTAAGCCCCGTCCACACGGAGCATCACGCATCAGCGACTTCATGCAGTAGTGGTGTTGAAAAATTGACACTAGCGTCCAAACGGGCTGCATCACTGCGAATCTCATAACTGTGCGAGCAATCAGATCTCGGTCATCATTTGGCTTTCACGGGGGGAGGATGTCCACCGACGCTCTACTCTGCCAAGAAACTGTACTGTGGAGTATAGTTGCTGTGTGTGCACCTAAAAAAAAAAAAAAAAAAAAACTTTTGAAAGAGAAACGTCGGACTTTGTGGTGCAAGCAGTGGCTTTCTCGGCGGCTTTAATAAAATATTTTTAGAACTAGAAGCAGAAAACCAGACAGACTTTGAAAATTATACACGAAAGCCATTCACTGCATTTCATGAATTGCTGAAGAAGATACATCCATATATCTGCAAGCAGGACACCGGCATCCGAGACAGCATACCACCGTGTGCTCGTCTTGAAGCAACACTTCACTTCCTTGACGCAGGAAGATCCTACACAAGTCTCCAGTATTCCACTAGAATTTCAAAATGAGAGCCTCAGCCTGATCATCCCTGAAACCTGCGCAGCCATCTATAATGTCCTGAAGGTGGATTACCTTAAGGTGACTTTACTTTGTATCCGCCCTATGAAGGCCGGATACAAAGTATAGTGATAGTTTTCATTTCTTTATTATTTTTATATATCACATAAACAATAAAAAAAAGTTTCATAATAGCTATGTAAAATTGTACTTTGTACGGTAATATGGTGTAACCTTAATATAAACCTTTTCATACCATTAATTTGTCCGAGCCTTCCACTCGCAATATCTGATGTTCCCTAGTAAGATCTTCCATGTCACTCATGCTTAGAGCATCGAATATTAACTTCTTGGCCAATTTCTGCTGGTCTTCACTCATATTCTTGTATTTCATTGCATGAAAATAGAAGAGTTTCATTGCAACTGTCATTGACACACTGCTCAGCGATTTGAAATAGCTCCGCGTCATGACTGCGTTCATGATGCTGCGACGAGTTGAAAGTGACGTTTTTCAACTCGTCGCTTCAACACATTGCGCATCGAAATACTCCGTGTGGACGGGGCCTTACTCTGAATAAAAGTTTGCCGCATATCAGCAATATCTTCAATTTTATCTTAACATCTTTTGATGAGTCCCATCTAATAGTACGGATGAGGAGAGAAATTCAGAAATTAGTAGGTATTTACAACACTTAACAGTACATTGGCTGGTTGGCAAGAACTGAATGTAAACAAACAGCTATTGAACAAGATGTCTTCCTCCGGTGATGACGATTGCGATCAAATTAAATCATCACAACTTTTCAATCCTCACCTCCAACAACACTCTGCGTAGAGGGAAACAGTTCCTGGAGAGTGGCAGTTATCTCATTGAACGTCGATTTGCGTGAGTTTTTTTTTTTGCTGTATAATTCATTTTCAGGATCCCAGATGTGTTCTTTTTCCCTCACTAACTCCAACATCGTTATATCTGGGCACCACATTTTCAAACCTCTACTGAATCACGAAGGTTGTGTAGAGTGGAGACATGTTGCAATTGATATGCATGCAACCAACACGCTGAGCACAGAGTCAAGGTGATCTCTATTGAATCACGAAGGTTGTGTTGAGTGGAGACATGATGGAATTGAGTATGCATACAACCAACACGCTGAGCACAAAGTCAAGGTGATTTCTATTGATATACCGAATCGATCGTGACGGTTCAACTTTGTCACCTTACGGCTTACGGTATCGAGAGCTACATTTAACATTTGTTCATTCTGTAACTATTCTTATGATTGATTCCGAAACATATTGTAAGTATTTATTATGTACTGTTGTGTGTGAAGACTTTGAGAAGATAATGGTGGCAAGTATTGTGTTTTGGCAGAGTGGAAGAGAAATCAGTGTACGGCATCTCTTATTGTTTGTTTGGTGTCAGCGGCATCATTATCACCATGGTCGTGAGCAGCCAAGTCTCTCTGTGTAGAGAGAGAGAGAGAGAGAGAGAGAGAGAGAGAGAGAGAGAGAGAGAGAGTTCATTGAAATGTTAAAACTTCAGATTATACTCTCTCTCTCTCTCTCTCTCTCTCTCTCTCTCTCTCTCTCTCTCTCTCTTTCTAACCAGCCCGTTTTCTTCAATATTTTTTCTATATATCAAAGAAAACGTGTTTACATAATAGGATCCTCGATACTTTTAATTTCCAACAAAGGAAAGACTGACATATATTGAGGAATTGGTGAATAAATAAAACTAAATATTAAAGTCAATGAAACTAGAGGAACACGAAGAGATGAAATAAGAAAGAATAAATTAAGATTAAGGGGAAGGAAAAATGAAGTCCATCCTTTCTTCATACTAACACTATCCAGTCTTCTATCCTTCCCTTAACTCCTTCAATACTGGGACACATTTTTACCTTGAGATTTGTGTACGATTAGACCATTTCATTGACATAAGGGAGGGTCTATGGAGGTCACAAGATTAATGGCCACAGTCTTCACTATTTCAATCCCCCACATAAGTTTACGAAGCTGTATAAAATCACCAAATACTGAGCAGAATGAATATGGAAACGCGTCATGGTACTGAATGGGTTGAAATGACACTATCATACACTATTGTTCATCCTTCATACTAATACCATCCATTCTCTCCATCCTTCTCTTCTTTCATACTAATCCATCCACCCTTCCTTTTCTTCGTGCTAATACCATCTATTTTATCCATCCTTCCCTTACACTGACACCATTCATTCTTCCATCCCTTCCTTCATACTCCATCCATCCTTCTTCTTCTTTCTACTAATACTATCCATTATTCCATCCTTCCTTCTCTTCGTGCTAATACCATCTATTTTATCCATCCTTCCCTTATATTGACACCATTCATTCTTCCATCCTTCCCTTCCTTCACACTAATACTCTTCATTCTTTCCTCTTCTTCATTCTAATACCATTCATTCTTCCATCCTTCCCTTCCTTCATACTAATCCATCTATCCTTCCCTTTCATTCTCCTATACTAACCCTTTACTTTATCTTATCTTTTCGTTCTTAACTTGGTCTTATTTCTTATTTCGTGTGCTTCCCATTCTTTTGCCATTTAAATATGAGGAATTCTTGTTATTTCCTATTTATTCAAACTTGTAATATATTTCTTTAGCAAGTTTCTATGTGTTTTGTTCTGACTGAAATGATTGATCTAGTTTTTTTTTTCATCTATTTTTTTTAATAGTATTAGTTTTCTTTTCTATTTCTATCTATATCTGATAAAAAAATAGCTCTGCCACATTTTTGTATAATACAGATTTACAGGACACATTATTATCACATTCTTTCATATCATCACGAGACTGGTTAAAGATAAAACTAAGAAAAAAAGATAACAGAACTAAGAACTAAGACTCCTGAACAAATATGTCTTCAATTTCTTTTTGAAGATATCGATCCTGGCACAACCTTTGATATCACTCGGCAGTTAATTGTAAATCCTTGGTGCGCATCTTGCAAATGCTCGGCATCCCATGCGTGAAAAAGCGGAGCACCACTACAGAACTAGCAAGCATATGCTTTATTTAACCTCTTATGTACTGGGACGCATTTCTACCACGAGTTTGGGTACCATTAGAAGATTCTATTCACATTAGCAAGGGTTTATGGAGGTCAAAGGTTCATGGCAAAAGTCTTCACTATTTCAATCCCTGCATAAGTTTCTGAAGCTGTATAAAATCATCAAATAGTAAGCAGAACAAATATAAAAACACGTCCTGGTACTGAAGGGGGAAAAAACCTGCAGAAAAGAATTTTAAGTTGTACAAGAGTTAAAAGTGAAGGATTGAGGTCTATTAGAATCAGTACAAAGAAGATTGATTTAAAGAACACACAGGGAAGGATTTTAAACGGTATATGGGATAAGAATGAAGAATATTTACCTCTATTAGAATCAGTACAAAGAAGAATTTGTGGAAACACGTACGGGAAATGAAGAGTATCCATTACGAAAAAAAAAAAAAAATTAAGAAAATAATGCTTACATGTGGCAGTCTACAACAGGCTACAACAAAGATAACATAAGCAGAGTTTTAATTATCTATTTGTGTATCTATATGTCTACCATTCTATCTATTTATCAGTCTATCTATCTATCTATCTATCCATCTATCTATTTATCATTCTATCTATCTCTTTCTGTTTATTCACTTATTCATCTATCTATTTTTTATCTATCTATCTTCCAATTCATCCTTGTAGAGAGACTAATGTTTTTCTTTATATATCTTATACAAGTGTAGCTTAAATGGCCTTCAACACTTCAGTACTGGGACACAATTTTACCTCGAGTTTGTGTATGATTAGACGACTTTATTTACATTGAGAAGTGTCTATGGAGGTCAGAAGATAAATGGCTGGAGTCTTCACTATTTCAAACCCCAACATAAGTTTGTAAAGGTGTACAGAATCACCAAATAGTAAGCAGAATGAATATGAAAACGCGTCATGGTACTGAAGGGGTTAAGTGGTGCAGGGGTTATGATAGGGATAACGGTAGGATATTTATCAGGATCAGTAACCAGGATAAGACAAGAAATGATGGACGCAAATCATGATAAAAGTAAACTAAGAAATATATATAGGAAATAACTGGTCTGGAAATAGTGTAGGCCAGATAGAAGTTAGTGGGGGCAAGGAAGAATTAAAGTATTCATATATGATAAAGTGATAAAAAAAACAACAGTAAATGAATAGACAGGTAAAAAAAAAAAAGATAGGAAAGAATTGGTTTTTAACAAGAGTATGCCAGATAAAAGCTAGTGATTAGGGTGGAACGAGAATTAATGGGCTCAAGCAGGATAAAAAACAATAGCGAGATAAAGGTAGGTAGGAAAGAATTGGTTTTTAAATGGAGTAGACCTGAGAGAAGTTTTTAAGTGATGAGGAGGTTATAACAAAGGTAACTTAAGCAGAAGAAGAAGAAGAAGAAGAAGAAGAAGAAGAAGAAGAAGAAGAAGAAGAAGAAGAAGAAGAAGAAGAAGAAGAAGAAGAAGAAGAAGAAGAAGAAGAAGAAGAAGAAGAAGAAGAAGAAGAAGAAGAAGAAGAAGAAGAAGAAGAAGAAGAAGAAGAAGAAGAAGAAGAAGAAGAAGAAGAAGAAGAAGAAGAAGAAGAAGAAGAAGAAGAAGAAGAAGAAGAAGAAGAAGAAGAAGAAGAAGAAGAAGAAGAAGAAGAAGAAGAAGAAGAAGAAGAAGAAGAAGAAGAAGAAGAAGAAGAAGAAGAAGAAGAAGAAGAAGAAGAAGAAGAAGAAGAAGAAGAAGAAGAAGAAGAAGAAGAAGAAGAAGAAGAAGAAGAAGAAGAAGAAGCCACACCACATGTCAGATGTATAAATAATAAAAGAAGAGGTCCCAGAACACTTCCCTGCGGAACACCGGATACAACTGGACTAAAAGAACTAAGGCAGCCATCAACAGTCACACGCTGCCTTCGACTCGTTAGGAACTCTGACAGAACTTGATGGACGCGGCCACCAATACCAATAGATCTAACTTTCGATAAAAGGGCTCTATGATTAACACGATCAAATGCAGAACTAAAATCAAGTGAAATTACTCTAGATTCATGACCAGCATCAAGGGCAGCTTGCATGTCGTGCGTTATGCAAACGAGAGCATCAGAAGTACTGAGACCTTTTCTAAAACCAAACTGACTAGATGGCAACAAATTATTAATATCTAAAAACGATTGAGACGCTTGGCCAGCAGGCGCTCAAAAATCTTAGATAACACCGGGGTTATGGAAATGGGTCTATAGTCACCGGGGTGAATGGAGGATGAAGATCCCTTTGGAATAGGGGTAACATTTGCAGTACGCCAGCATACCGGAAAAGAACCCTTACGAAAAGAGCTCTAAAAATAACTGCCAATTTTGGAGCGAGAGGAGAAGCAATCTTTTGTAAAAAGAGGCAGAAAACCAAAGGATCACAACCCCGAATGAGTCTAACTCATTAAGATATCTTAAGATTTCGGAGGACTTAAAGGCAATGGAGTGTAATTTAATGTCCTGGGGACAAGACGGCAGATCAAACTCTTCATCACTTTGTTTCGAGTTAAAACGGAAGCTAAAAGATTGGCTTTGTCCTTAGAATTATGGCAGATTGAACCGTCAGTACATGACAGAGGAGGTAAACTTGAGTCCACACCAAAGAGTGATTGCTTTAAAGCTGACCACCATGAGTGTGGTTGGGAGGTGCCAATCAGAACATTTTTAAGGTGTTCGTTGTACTCATCCTGTGCGCTAGAATATGTACGTTGGGCAAATAAACGCAGACGAACGTAATTTTCCCATGATTCAGGTGAACGCAGTCGAGACCATTCACAATAAGCAACCTGTTTTCCACGCTGAGCACGCCTGCAGTCATCATTAAACCAGGCACTGTCCTTGCGACGACTTCGAATTATTTTAGAAGGAATTCTTCTTTCACTAATGTTAAGTAAAACACTGTTAAGGGAATCAATTGGACAATCAGAATGTAAAATTTCCCGCCATACAATGTTGTTAAAATCGGCAATGACACCAGTCCAATTGGCTCGTGACTTTAGAAATACTTTCCGCGATATTGGCTCGTCCGGAATAGGAAATGAAGTTTGAATATTGAAAGACAAGCCAGAGTGGTCTGTGCTACCAAGGGGAGGGACGACCTGCAAAGTTACTGCAGAGGGGGCGTCTGTAAAAAGAAGATCAAGGCAATTACCCGAGACGTGAGTTGGGCTATGAACGATCTGCTCACAACCGGTGAGGTTACTAAAATCTAGAGCAGCCCGACCATGTTGATTTGTTTGAGAAACGGAGTAAAACATAAGCAGAGTTTTAATTATCTATTTGTCTATCTATCTGTCTACCATTCTATCTATTTATCATTCTATCTATCTATCTATCTATCCATCTATCTATTTATCATTCTATCTATCTCTTTCTGTTTATTCACTTATTCATCTATCTATTTTTTATCTATCTATCTTCCAATTCATCCTTGTAGAGAGACTAATGTTTTTCTTTATATATCTTATACAAGTGTAGCTTAAATGGCCTTCAACACTTCAGTACTGGGACACAATTTTACCTCGAGTTTTGTGTATGATTAGACGACTTTATTTACATTGAGAAGTGTCTATGGAGGTCAGAAGATAAATGGCTGGAGTCTTCACTATTTCAAACCCCAACATAAGTTTGTAAAGGTGTACAGAATCACCAAATAGTAAGCAGAATGAATATGAAAACGCGTCATGGTACTGAAGGGGTTAAGTGGTGCAGGGGTTATGATAGGGATAACGGTAGGATATTTGTCAGGATCAGTAACCAGGATAAGACAAGAAATGATGGACGCAAATCATGATAAAATAAACTAAGAAATATATACAGGAAATAACTGGTCTGGAAATAGTGTAGGCCAGATAGAAGTTAGTGGGGGTAAGGAAGAATTAAAATATTCAAATATGATAAAGTGAAAAAAAAAACAATAAATGAATAGACAGGTAAAAAAAAAAGATAGGAAAGAATTGGTTTTTAACAAGAGTATGCCAGATAAAAGCTAGTGATTAGGGTGGAACGAGAATTAATGGGCTCAAGCAGGATAAAAAACAATAGCGAGATAAAGGTAGGTAGGAAAGAATTGGTTTTTAAATGGAGTAGACCTGAGAGAAGTTTTTAAGTGATGAGGAGGTTATAACAAAGGTAACTTAAGAAGAAGAAGAAGAAGAAGAAGAAGAAGAAGAAGAAGAAGAAGAAGAAGAAGAAGAAGAAGAAGAAGAAGAAGAAGAAGAAGAAGAAGAAGAAGAAGAAGAAGAAGAAGAAGAAGAAGAAGAAGAAGA
>NC_059267.1:12259010-12264010 GCF_017591435.1 Portunus trituberculatus
CAGTAGCAATATCAGACAAACAACAACAACAACAACAACAACAACAACAACAACAACAACAACAACAACACACACACACACACACACACACACACACACACACACACACACACACACACACACTCACATATGTAGAGAGTTATAGAGTTTATTGACCACAGCTGTATAATAACATAAGCAGTACCTATAGAAAACTAATACAAATGCTTGGCATACAGTACTTATAAACAATCACAAAAATTAAAACAACCTAAAAAGAAAAAAATAATTAAAAGCCCAATAATAAAAGTAACTATAAATCTCAAAAATACCTAAAAACAATCAGAAACATTTAAAATATCGAAGAACAATACTTATGTAACACTTAACATTCCTTATAACCAATTAAAACACATAATTTCTGAAAATACCTAAAACCAATCAGAAGCACGTAAAGTATCTAAGAACAACAATTATCTAACACTTAAAAAACCCTTATAATCAATTATAAACACAGGTACTTAACCAAAAAATAACAGCATATAGTCCACAATGACGTTATATCATACTCGTTGTAGTGGTGGCAATACTAGTAATCATTATACAGTTTTAAGGTGTCATAGATTATCTGACAAGACAACTCAACACTATATTTATCCGCAAAAATTTCTTCCATAGAGCAGAAGCCATGGGTAACTCGAGGTGTGTGTGTTACAGGACAGTCCTGCGTGACGTGCCGCTCCGTTTGTACTCGACCACACACACACAAGCGCTCCTCGAGTGGCAATCTTCCTCGCCCTCGCCTGTTCCACCGTAAAGTGTGACCCGAAACCCGAAAACGAGTGAAAGCCATCCTATGGTGTTCCTTTATAGCAAACTATTTCTGTATAAGTCATGCACACGAATATCTGGGTTAATGTCTTATACACCATACACCGGGATGATTTTGACCGCAGAATAGCATTGCGCGTATTCCTCTCCGCCTCAACTATTTCACCGTTCACGAGATAATTAACAATTCTATAAGTTGTCATATTTATTTTACTTACAATGTTAAGCACCAGCATCAGTGGGTCGTCGTGGAGATGCGACCTGTCGCTATACATAGATTTTAAAAACTTTTGTTGCTTTGCTTTAACTAGGTCTGGTAGAGATGCACATCCTATTTCAGAATAGCACACAATATTGGAGGTGGTTTTTCTAACTCCTAACATCTGCTTTAAGGACCAATTATATAACTTCTCTACCGGCCTCATATCAGCACCAAACCAAGATTCACAACCATATAAAAGAGAAGACATTAATACTGCATCGAACACCCGACGTTTTACAGAAAATGGCATATCATTATTCTTTCTCACAAAAGACACAAATTTTAAAACGTGGCACATCTTTTCTCTGGCATGGACTTCCACAGCTGACGACACTGAGCCATCACTGGTGAACGGAGACCCCAGATATGTATAGTTCATACAGTGTTCCATAACAGAATCGTTCACCACGACTTGATCAGAGTCGCCATCACTACCATTGATTACAAAAAACTTTGTTTTTCCTTCATTCATTTTCATGCCGTAATCATTGCAATACCGTTGCACCTCAACAAGCTTATCTATCATACCTTGCCTGGTAGTCGCCAGTAACACAGTGTCATCCATTAATACTAAAATGTGTAACCATTTCAGGAAACCATCTGGTGGGAATTTCTCTTTAATACGCTTAATCAAATCGTTCATGAGTACAATGAAAAGAAAACAGGAAGTTGGTGAACCTTGTCTGACACCAGTCGTGGCACTGACTACCACTGAACTAATTACATTCTCAGTGACACGATGCATTGCGGTAAGAGCTGAGAGCATCACACTACCACAACCTAGTCGCTTTAACACATTCATTAATATACGCCTGGGGACCAAATCGTAAGCTTTGGTAAAATCAACGAATGTCACGAAAAGCTTTAAACGTTTACGTCTAGCGGTGTCAGTCAACATGCGAAGGCTAACAATGTGTTCAAGGGAACCCCGTCTGGACTGAGCACCCGCTTGTTCCCGGTAAGGACTAAACCATTGCTTCAGACGATGACACAGTATCTTATCGTACAGTTTTGGCAAACAGTTTATAATGCTAATATCACGAAAATTCTTAGGTTGAGATTTATCACCTTTCTTAAAAATAGTAGTCAGCTTTGACTTACACCACCCTTGCGGGTATACTTCTGATAGGAAAACCTTGTTGAACAAAACACTTAGTACCAGGATCCACTGGGCTGGCAACAAGGACAAGAGCCCGGGGGACAGACCGTCAGGACCCCTCGCCTTATCAACCTTCATGTTTCGAATCTGGTCTCGAATCTCTTGTTCGGATATAGGGTCATCTAAGAGAGGAATATGGACATTAGTAGTAATATCATTCAAATTCTTATCACAGTCATCACCTTGGTTAAGAATCTCTTCAAAATGGGCCTTGAAATAATCATCACTCGGGCGAACAGAATCACCTTGTGCTGCACCGCCATACTCACCGTTCCAATTTATTGCCTTCCACACACGTGCATCATCTCTGTCGTTTAACAGTCTTTCCCAACTGTTCAGGACATCATTCTCACGCCTTACATGGCCGCGAGACACGCTCCTTATACTGCATTCATATAACTTGTCACGTACATCATCAGCCATTCTGTCACCATCACCATTAAAATCTTGGGCACACATGTTCTCTACATGATTACTAAAGGCTTGCTTATCAATATTGCTAAATGAAATAGGTTTTCTTATATACTTAGTAGATGAGACTGCCGTGCACTCTCTCTCTCTCTCTCTCTCTCTCTCTCTCTCTCTCTCTCTCTCTCTCTCTCTCTCTCTCTCTCTCTCTCTCTCTCTCTCTCTCTCTCTCTCTCTCTCTCTCTCTCTCTCTCTCTCTCTCTCTCTCACACACACACACACACACACACACACACGTGGTTAGAGCGCTGGCTTCACAAGCCAGAGGACGGGTTCGATTCCCCCGGCCCGGTGAAGATATTTGGGTGTGTCTCCCTTCACGTGTAGCCCCTGTTCACCTAGCAGTGAGTAGCTACGGGATGTAAATCGAGGAGTTTTGACCTTGTTGTTCCGGTGTGTGGTGTGTGCCTGGTCTCAGGCCTATCCAAAGATCGGAAATAATGAGCTCTGAGCTTGTTCCGTAGGGTAACGTTTGGCTGTCTCGTCAGAGACTGCAGCAGATCAAACAGTGAAATACACACACACACACACACACACACACTCTCTCTCTCTCTCTCTCTCTCTCTCTCTCTCACACACACACACACACACACACACACACACACACACACACACACACACACACTCACGTAGTGTAGTGGACTCACAATCGAGAGGGCCGGGTTCAAGTCCCGGCGCGGCGAGGCAAATGGGCAAGTCTCTTAACGTGTAGCCCCTGTTCACCTAGCAGTAAATAGTTAGGGGAGGTAACTCGAGGGGTTGTGGCCTCACTTTCCCGGTGTGTATTGTGTGTTGATGTGGTCTTAGTCCTACCCGAAGATCGGTCTATGAGCTCTGAGCTCGCTCCGTAATAGGGAAGACTGGCTGGGTGACCAGCAGAAGACCGAGGTGAATTACACACACACACACACACACACACACACACACACACACACACACACACACACACACACACACACACACACACACATGTGTGTGTGTGTGTGTGTGTGTGTGTGTGTGTGTGTGTGTGTGTGTGTGTGTGTGTGTGTGTGTGTGTGTTCTTGCTTCTTTGCTTTGCTTAGTGATTGATTGACTGATTAATTGACAGAGTGACTGACTGATTAGCTGGTTAATTGACCTACTGACTCACTGGAAGACTCATTAACTAACATACTGACTGACTTCTGCATTAACTACTCTATTTCTAATTTTACTGACATATTGTTTGCCTACTTACCAACACTTCTTGCATATTTACTGACTTACTGACTGACTGACTTGCTACTTACGTGCTCAATTACTTTATTTCATACTTAGTTGAGGGATGGAATATTACACTATCGTGAATATAAACTTGTCAGTAAACCAACAGATATAGACTTCAAGTATTTATTCTGGATGTTTCGAAGGCCACTGCCTTCATCTTCAGCAGTACAAAGTAGAATGAAAAATACAAAGGAACTGAACCAAGAGAAGGGGGAGGGACAGAGGATGAGGGCAACGTGGTACAGTGTGATTGACCAACCCCACCTGTGAGCTCCACCCTACTCAAACCCTATCAGGACCTGATCTGTCTTTACCAGTAATCCCTAGATCTGGTAGGGATTTAGTCACCAGTGCTCTAGTTAATGGATCTAGCTTAAACATGCCTTAATTTAGATTATAATTCTTATGGTTCTGTATACAAACTGATTCTAAAATCTTACGATTTTTTATATGCAGGCAAAACATTATATTTGTTAAAAACGTCTTATTTATGTGTTTTTAAGGTGTTTTATGAAAAAAAAACTATCTCGAATGAAAATTTTGTATATTCAGTCACGTCATTTTACATTGTTATGCTTCAAAACGATAAAATAGATGAAAACAAGCCAAAGTAAAAGTAAAAAAAATGGTATTTTAGTATTTTCAGCTTTTCTTGCACCAAAACACAGAAATGCAGGCAACATGCATGATTACACGCTATTTGTTTATGGAACTAAAATATGTCAAAAATGGGTTAATTTGGTGTTTTCCAGCATTTTATGCACCAAAACTCAGAAATGCAGGCAAAACACTATATTTGTTAAAACGTCTTCTTTATGTGTTTCTAAGGTGTTTTATGAAAAAAAACCCATCTCGATTGAAAATTTTGTATATTCAAGTCATTCTACATTGTTATGCTTCAAAACGATAAAATTGATGAAAACAAGCCAATATAGAGAATCCAAAGTAAAAGTAAGAAAAACGTATTATTTTAATAGTTTTCAGTTTTTTTTCTGCAACAAAACACAAAAATGCAGGCAAAACACATTATTTGTTTAAGGAACTGAAATATGT
>NC_059267.1:12266510-12284010 GCF_017591435.1 Portunus trituberculatus
AAATAACACCCAAAACACCAAAGAGTACAGGGCAATAGCCAGTTCTCGCCCCACACCGAAAACACCAAATAGTACAGGGCAACAGCAAGTTCTCGCCCCTCTTCAGTTGCGTGGGCGTGTGGGTGAGGGTGTGGGGAACGTGGATGTGTGTGTGGGTGTGGGAGACTTGCTAAAGAGGTGTTAATGAGACAAATATCCCTTGACTTCTGATTTAGATGTCTTGTGTGAGTGATAACTTCTTTCCTCCTCCTCCTCTTCCTCTTCTGACTTTACTCCTTTCCCTATGCAACCCTACTCTCTCCCTAACTCCATTACTCCTCATTAACTCCCACTTCACTCTTCATCTCTCCCCTTTTCTCTTTCCATATTCCCAGTGCACACACTCCAGCTCTCTATACTCCACTACTCTTCCACTTATCTACAGGTAAAATACAACACACCCATTGTCCTAAAGGAACCCGGCAGAGATAAGCAAAGACTGAGAGAGAGAGAGAGAGAGAGAGAGAGAGAGAGAGAGAGAGAGAGAGAGAGAGAGAGAGAGAGTTCATAACAAAGGATATATTGGTAACTTTACAAATTGAGTTAAAATGATTCTCTCTCTCTCTCTCTCTCTCTCTCTCTCTCTCTCTCTCTCTCTCTCTCTCTCTCTCTCTCTCTCTCTCTCTGTGTGTGTGTGTGTGTGTGTGTGTGTGTGTGTGTGTGTGTGTGTGTGTGTGTGTGTGTGTGTGTGCTTTATTCTTTTTATAACAAAACATGCATGACATCATTAACGGGAAAATCTCTCTCTCTCTCTCTCTCTCTCTCTCTCTCTCTCTCTCTCTCTCTCTCTCTCTCTCTCTCTCTCTCTCTGTAAAGGATTCACACACGCTCGCTATGAACTTTCTTTCTCTTACTCTCTCATGCCTTCTTTTCTCCCTCCCGTCCATTCTTTCCTCTAACAACAGATGGCGTTTCTTCCTCCCCTCCCTCCTTTCCCTTCCCTCCCTCCCTCCTTTCCCTTCCCTCCTTCCCTCCTTTCTCTTCCCTCCCTCCCTCCTGTCCCTTCCTTCCCTCCCTCCCTCCCTCCCTCCCTCCCTCCCTCCTTCCCTCCCTCCCCATAAAGCTGGAGAACAAAACCAGTTAGGAACAAAATTTTACTTTCCGTGACTACGATGGAAATCTCTCTCTCTCTCTCTCTCTCTCTCTCTCTCTCTCTCTCTCTCTCTCTCTCTCTTTCTCAGCAAGACTTTCAAAAATACAACAAATAAATGAAAATACTAATAGTTTTCAGTCAATCTCGTTTTTTAATACAAAAATGCAGCATCACTTTCGTCTCATCACCACTACATACTCTTGCCTCTTACTCTCACCTTCATCACCGTTTACACCACCTCCACCATCACCACCACCAAGGTAATCTGCCGTGCTGAAGGTGGGGTGGGGAGGAGGAGGAGGAAGAGGAGAAGGAGTAGGAGGAGAAGGAGGGGTGGTGGTGGTGGTGATGGTGGTGGTGAAGACAAAAGTAATAACAAGTATATGAAAGAACAAAAGGAGAAGAAAAACAACAAAAACAAAAGCAAAAATAACAACAACAATAACAAAATTGGAAGAAGTAGGAGGAGGAGAAACAGGAGGAGGAGGAGGAGGAGGAGGAGGAGAATATGCAGAAAACAAACAGAAAAATATAAGAAGAATAAGAAAAGAAAAGAAAAAATAATAACAATAAAAACAACAACAATAACAAAGAAGAAGAGGAAAAAGGAAGAAGAAGAAGAAGAAGAAGAAGAAGAAGAAGAAGAAGAAGAAGAAGAAGAAGAAGAAGAAGAAGAAGAAGAAGAAGATGAGGATGAAGAAGAAGAATCCCACCACGTACAGCCTTAAAACACTTTGCCATTTGTCGAGTGGTTTAAAGTTACCTACATGTCACCATGATACCCAGGTTCTAGGTGGTTACACTCAAGATGAGCTTGGGCGGTGATATGGGCCCTAATATGGGTACCACTATAAACAAAACTGCCTGCGCCACTAATGGGCGGAAGCTGAACAGCGCTTCCCATACACTCTTCAAATGTGCCTACAGGCGCTATAGGCCTTACCGTAAATAAAAAAAAAAAATTAAAAAAAAGAAAGAGGAGAAGAAGAAGAAGAAGAAAAAGAAGATAGATAAAGAAAAAGAAGAAGAAGAAGAGGAAGAAGAAAAAAAAAGAAAATGGAAGAGGAGAAGGAATAGAAGGAGGAGGAGGAGGAGGAGGAATACAAAGGAATACAAAGGAAGACAAACAGCAACAGACCCTTAGGTCCTTACTAGGCTGTTTGTGGAGACTATCTATTAACTACCAGTGGAAGAGACAGGACAGCAAAGCAGAAGGCTCCTCCCCACCCACCCCTCCCTCCAGCCGAGGCTGGCAGGAAAAAAGGCGAGACCATGTGATATTAAAAAATCACATGGAATTTTAGCAGAGAGTGAAAAGGAAATGTGTAATCTACGTCTGGAGGAGGAGGAGGAGGAGGAGAGGAAAACCAGGGCAGGAGAACACATCCTATCATTTCTGTGTTTTGGTGCAAAAAAAACTGAAAACTTGGTTACATTTATTTTGTTTCTCTATATTGGATTCTTTTTATCAATTTTATCGTTTTAAAGTACAACGATGTAAAATGACTTGAACATACAAAATATTCAGTCGAGATAGTTTTTTTTTTCTTCAGTAAAAACCTTCAAAACACATAAATAAGACATCTTAACAAATATAGTGTATATATTTGTTTTGACTGCTTTTCTGAGTTTTAGTGCCTAAAATGCTGTAAACCACCAAAATAACCCATTTTTTTTTTTACATATTTCAGTTTTTTGAACAAATAATGTGTATATGCGCGTTTTCTCTGCATATCTGTGTTTTCGTGTATAAAAAGAAAAAAACATACAAATAACACGTTTTTTGTTACTTTTATTTCGTTTTTTTTTCTATATTGGCTTGTTTTCATCAACTTTATCATTTTGAAGCATATCAATGTAAAATGACTCGAATATACAAAATTTTCAATCGAGATAGTTTTTTTTTTCAGAAAAGATCTTCAAAACACAAAAATAAGACGCTTTAACAATTATACTGTATGTACTTGTTTTGACTGCTTTTCTGAGTTTTGGTGCCTAAAATGCTATAAAACACCAAAATATCCCATTTCTTTACATATACCAGTTCTTTAAACAATTAGTGTGTATATACGCATTTCTGTGTTTTGGTTCATAAAAAGCAGAAAACCACTGAAATAAATTGTAACAATGTAAAATGACATTAATATACAAAGTTTTAAGTCGAGATAGTTCTTTTTCATAAAACACCTTAAAAACATATAAATAAGACGCTTTAACAAGTATGGTGTATATACTTGTTTTGCTTGCATTTCTAAGTTTTGGTGCATACAATGCTGGAGAACACCAAAATAATTCATGTTTAACAGTATTTCAGTTCCTTAAACAATGGTGTATAATCTAATGTATTGCCTGCATGTTTGTGTTTTGGTGCAAAAAAAAGCGGAACACTATTAAAATAACACTTTTTGTTACTTTGATTTCGTTTTTCTATATTGGGTTCTTTTCATCAATTTTATCGTTTTCTAGCATAACAATGTAAAATGGCTTCAAAATACAAAATTTTCAATCGAGATATTTTTTTTCATAAAACAATAAAAACATAAAAAAGACCTTTTTTTCAAATATAGTGTATACACTTGTTTTAATTGATTTTTTTAGTTTTGGTGAAAGAAATACTGGAAAACACCAAAATAACCCTTTTTTTTTACATATTTCAGTTCCTTGAACAAATAGTGAGTAATCAAGCATTTTGACTGCATTTCTGTTTTCGTGCAAAAAAAAAAAAATCAAAACTACTAAAATAGCAAGTTTTTGTTACTTTTATTTCGTTTCCCTATATTGGATTGTTTTCATCAGTTTTATCGTTTTCAAGTAAAACAATATATAAAGATTTGTATATACAAAATTTTCTAAGATTTTTTTTTTCAGAAAAAAAACTTCAAAACACATAAATGAAATATTTTAACAAGTGTGGTTTATATACTTGTTTTGACTGCTTTAATAAGTTTTTTTTTCCTTAAATGCAGTAAACAACCAAACTAACCCTTTTTTTCTTTTTTACATATTTCAGTTCTTTAAACAAATAGTGTGTATATACGTGTTTTCCCTGCATTTCTCAGTTTTAGTGCAGAAAACGCAGAAAACCACTAAAATAACGTTTTTTTTTTTTTACTTTTATTTCGTTTCTCTCTTTTGGCTTATTTTCATCATTTTTCTCGTTTTAAAGTGTAGCAATGTAAAATTACTTCAATATAAAAATTTTCAATCGAGATAGTTTCTTTTATCATAAAACACCTTAAAAACACATAAACAAGACGTGTTAACAAATATGGTGTATATGTCACACATCTGGCACACTTTGCTGTGGGGACTTAGACCACCTGTAGTTTCTTTCACTCACATCCATACACTGTGCCTTAGCTCGGAAGAGAAGATCACCACCCAGGCTGCCATCATACCACTTTTCATACATCGGGGCTTCCTTTTCCTTGTACCATTCCAGAGTACTCTTTCGTTCCATCTCATTCTTCCATATATTCAATCCCACCCCCTTCACCTATAGTCTATCTCACTCTTCTATTTCCTCGCATCCCATTCAGTTCCTACTCTGCTTCCTCTTGTCACGATCCATTCACGCTCATTCTGATTCCTCCCATCCATTCTCATCTCCCATGCAACATGTAATCCACTTCTCTCTGTCATTCTCATGCACGTCTTCCTCCATTTGCTCCCTCTTTCATTCCACAGGTACACCTTTCTCACTATTCTTTCATCGTCCATTCTTTCCAATCTTACCTTGTACCCAAGAGTAGCTTTTACTAGTCTTTCCCCTAAAAGTGCCCCATCCCATATCACTTCTCAGAGCTTCTACTACTGCTGTGTACCTTGGTGCGTTCAGTGCCACTCTACCTATTCTATTCTGTCCCACTTTTAGCTTATCAATTTCACTTCATTCCATGGAATCACATCCATACCATTCATTATACTGGGCACAGCCACACTCTTCCACATTTCTCTCAGCACTTCATATTTACTTGTTCATGTTCTGGCTGCACTCCCTAATCGTTATACCCACTGATTCACTAAATCTGTCTTCTCATTCTTTGTCTTTTCACACCCACTTGGACTCACCCACATCCCCAAGTACTTATATTCTCGTGCCTGATTCAACTCATTCTCTCCAATTCTCCATACTGTATTTTTTCATCCTCACACCTATTCACTATCATCACTTAACTTTTTTCACTACTAAACCTAACTCAGAAGTCTCTTCTATATCATCCACAACATCCAACATACTCTGCAACTCAACTGCTGATCACTCATGACCACTACGTCATCTGCATAAAGGAGCACCCCTATCTTATCATTCCCCACTCTTACTCCTGCATTCTTTATCTTGATCTTGATCTTGATGCTACAGATGGCTTGGGATCGCTCCGGAGTCGCTTGAATGAAGGAGAAGAATGTACTGGAATAAAGAAGAGAACACACCCAACAGGCGAGATCATGTATGAAATTAGGCTGTATGAATGTGAGAGGATGGGGCATTGGAAAACTCGAGGATGTATGTAAGGAGCTGAATGAGTGGAACCTAAATATGGTAGGAATAACTGAGACGCACTTTAGGGATGCAGTGCAAATGGAAGGGATATGTGATGATAGGAAAGGGAGGCAGAAAACAGGAAAGGTTAGGAGAGGGCGCAGCACTACTCCACAGAAAAGTGAGGAACCTGAGAGTGGAAGGACTTGATGTAGGAGACAGTGTGGAAAGTGAGGATGTGTTAGCGGCCCGAGTGGAGTATATGAATGAGTGTGGTAGAGATGAGAGGTTAGTGGTGTTGGTAGTGTACATGACAGTGGAAGGTGATAGAGCAGTCAGGGACAATAGCAGGAAGTATGGTGTGTTGAAGAAGACTTTGAGAGAGCATGCTATGGAGAAAGTGATTGTTATAGGAGATATGAATGCTCATGTAGGTATTTTAGGTCAACAAATGAATAGGAATGGTGAGATTCTTGATGAGTTTTGAATGAGATTGGGCTGGAGAACCTAAATGAGACCCTGGCAGAAGTACGAGTGACGTGGTGTGCTAGGAACCAGGAGTCTGTCATTGACTATATGCTAGTGAATGGGAGAATGCGTGAGATTGTGTACCGCATGTGGATCGATCAAGAGGGAACGATTGACATTGTCTTGGACCATAACATGCTGGTGCTGGAATGTAAGTTGTATGGAAGAGAAGGAAAGAGTGCAAACAGGTAGACTCGAGTAAGCGGAGCTGGGAGAATGAACGTTTGAATGGTGTGGATGAGATGAATGATAGGTTTGTTGAGAATGTAAAGGATGGAGCAGCCAGCAAGATAGGATATGTGAGAACGGGTGCCAGAAAGCGTGCATGAAAGCCATGGTGGAATGATGAGATTAAGGATGCCAGGAGAAAGAGAAAAAGACTAAATAGGGTATGTAGGCAATTGAGAAAGAGAAGGCATGAGAGTGAGGAGGCCGAAAGTGAGTACCAGAATGCATGGACAGCATATTATGCGAATCAGCAACGATTGGCGAAGCGGGAGATAATGAATGCTAAAGCCAGGTGTGAGAGAAAGGTGATTCAGTCCCTGAGAGCTAAAGGTGTGGAAGGTGGCCGAGAATGGTACAGGTTCCTGAGGGGTGAGGGATGCCTGACAGTGAGAATGTGGAGAGCCTGAGGGTGAATGGGGGCACTGGTGACAGAAAAAGAAGATATGAGAAGGATGATTAAAGAGTTTTGGGAAGAGAATGGAGGTGTAGGTGAGTTATTTGGTGTGAGAGAAGGATGTGTGACACTGGAAAAGAAGAATGTGGATGAAATGGATGAGAGAATCAGAAGGGAGAAGGTGGGGAAATGTATCAGGGGGCAGAAAAATAGGAAGGCAGCAGAGCCAGATGAGATACTGTGTGAAATGTATAAAATGGAGGAAAGTTGTGATTGATAGGGTGACTGAGTTATTTAACCAGGTGTGGGAAGAGGAAAGAGTGCCAAGAATGTAGAATGAATGCAGGGTGACTATGTTGCATAAGGGAGGATATAAAAGCACGAATGAGCTGAAGAGCTATAGACCAATAGCATTATTAAATACAGTTGGGAAAGTCTTTAGTGCAGTGCTGAATGAGAGATTGTGCAAATGGATTGAAAGAGCTGGAGTGTTAGGTGAAGAGTAGAATGACTTTCGAGTGGACAGGAGAGCAGAAGATAACTTGTTTGTGGTGAACGAGATGATTGAGAGAAAGAAAAAGGATGGTAGTAAATTATAATTAGGTTTTCCAGACATAGAGAAGGCATACGATAGAGTAAATAGAGAAATGCTTGCTAGCAAAGATAGTTAATATAGTGCGAAGTATGTATGTAGATACAAGGGCGAAATACAGACAAGGAGATATAGTGACAGACTGGACGCAATGTTCCCGGAACCCACCGCAAGGTGGCACTACACGACGAAAGCTTTGATGGAACACAACAGAATAGTTTAGTACAGATTTGCCTGGTAATGATGCGGGACGTCTAATTATCTATGATGCAGTCACTCTGTCGAGGTTGTACCGCATGGAATACCTTGGAATGGCCTCAAAATTGAAGGAATCCATTAAAAATATACTGACCAGCATCGTTTTCGGCAAAAAAGTGGCATTTAATCGAAAAGGCAGAAGGACCGTGACGTCACAAGTGATCTTGATCTTGATGTCAAAGGCCAAAACGTGGATATTTGAGTTATTTTTGGCGTATTTGTGCATCATGAATAATGTTTGATGATGAATGGGCGAAGTAATAGTGACATGGGCATCTAAAATAGTGAAAGAAATGTTATATAATGTACGAGTATATGCGAATACTGCGATGATAAATGTGGATATGGCACGTAGCCCCCGTGTTTATCGCCGTTTGTGC
Source organism: Portunus trituberculatus (assembly GCF_017591435.1). NCBI lineage: Eukaryota > Metazoa > Arthropoda > Malacostraca > Decapoda > Portunidae > Portunus > Portunus trituberculatus. Next base: position 12,274,506 of record NC_059267.1, read on the forward strand.
TAACGGTTTGAGTCTGGTGTGACGTAGCGAGGTATCAGAGACTTTTCAGAGTACGATACAACAAGAGGTGGTGAGTTGCTGGGAACGAGGGAGTGTATGAGTGTCAGGAAGGGAGACCTGTTTGGCGGGGTGGCGCGGAAACGGATCACCTAATAGTATCGCAGCCAAATCTGCGCCGCTCATGCATCTAGACGAAAGCAAGGCTGGAAACCGGATCGTGGAAACTCCACTACATTACACCGGGGGACAGAGTGAAAGAAAAAAAAGTTGGCGTTCATTTTTGTTATGTGGCGCTTTTGGGTTTTGTTTTATTGTTATTATTATTATTGTTATTATTATTATTATTATTATCGTTATTATCATTATTATTATTATTATTATTATTATTATTATTATTATTATTATTATTATTATTATTATTATTGTTATTATTATTATGTAAAAGATTGGAATGCAAAGCATTCCAATCTTTTACATAATAATAATAACAATGTTCTGACGAAGACAGTGAAAACGATGGTATAAACATTGGCGCCAGCTCCTAAACCTGAAGGTCAAAGGAACCAAGTGGGCGTGTTATCAAACAATCTAACAAGAATCTTGGACTGCCGCCGTGGTGTATAAGAAAGATTAGTAACTGGAGCGACGCATAAACCATTAGTTCTAGGGCGAAGAGTTGTTGTGACAGACCAATGATAATAATTATAAAGTCAGTGATGGCTAATGACGAAGGATTGCTGTGACAGATGACGATAACATAGTGTACAAAGACATGTTAGCTTCCTAAGAACGAGCGGTTGCTGTGGCAGACTACAATAACATAGTGTGTAGAGACATGTTAGCTTCCTAAGAATTTTCAGTGCTAGAAGGGCCGATTGCGGATTCGCAACGTGTATAAGGCCAGGCAGTAACGCGATCCAGCAGAGAGCTACCATTCACGCCCTGAGCAACTACAAGAATTTTTGACGCTTACACAAGCAACTAAACTAGCAACATGGGCCTCTGGACTGCCTTCTGCTTGGTCTTATACGTGAGTAGTAGCTTAGAGAATTTGTCCTAAGAGTTATGGAGTCTTGTGTGTACATGTATACTATGAACGTCGTAGACGTTTTTGTACCACATCGCATGCTGTGGTGGAATGTGCAGTTAGATGATGTCACTATGATTCATTGTGTTACGAGGCGATTTAGGACGAGTTACTGAGTTAAAGAATAGTCTTGCATAAGGAATTCTATAAAAGTGGCAACGTGGCCGTGTTATCTGATGTTATTTAGGTATATGTGTATTTGCTGGTTTAGCCTATTTTTATACTTTCTACAATAAAAATAGTATTGTGGAGCTGTAGTTGTGAGTACCACACGGAAAAACCCATAGTTGCTCTTTGGTCACTCTGGACGCAGAAGGATTTGTCATTGTCTTGATAAAGTCGCTTCAAGTAAACAGCTCACATGTGGTAACCAGAGGGAACGGTTACGACAAGTGGATGATGCAAGACTAGTGAGAAAGGTGTTTCTATAGAATGTTAGGAGTAGCAGGTGGGGGAAGAAGTGTGTCAAGATGGCAGCAGAGAGTGGCTTGGAAACTAGTTGGGCTTTTCAGCGGATTGAGGGGAGGCATGTTGAGAGTGACTGGAGCATGGTTATTAGAAATGGGGAAGGCAGAGAGTGGGATGTAAGAAAGTGGAAGAGTGAGATTGACAGAGTAGTGAAACATGTGGGATTGAGTGAATGGAAGAATAAGATGGAACAAAAGAGTACTTTGGAGTGGTACAGAAAGAGGCCCCGATGTATGAAAAGTGGTACGAGGGAAGCCTGGGTGGTGACCTTCTCTTCCGAGCGAGGGCACAGTGTATGGATGTGAATGCAAGGAGTTACAGATGGTCTGAGTCCCGCAGCAAGGTGTGCCAGATGTGTGACATGGGAGAGGATGAGACGGTGGAACATGTGGTGCGGACCGTGCGGGAGTGTGTGAAGTATGCCAGAGACAGGAATGAAAGGATGCAATTGGTGCTAAGGGAATTGGGGAATGCCAGAGTGGAGATGACAGGAAGGAAATGGATGGTGTTTCTGCTGGGACTGTGTGGAGACACGAATGACAGGATGATTGAAGCCGTGAAGGAATTCCTTGGGAAAATGTGGCGTGCTAGACGTATGAATCAATAATGTAAATTTTGGTGATTGTTTTCTTTTTGTCGTTTTTCTCTTTTTCTGTACAGTAGTGGCCGTTACAAAGGTCTGACTCAGGAACAGTCCCGAGTCACCTGTAACATCAAGATCAAGATCAAGTTAAATTAACTTGAGTAGTGAGCTAAATATTGACTCAATATGTGGTAAGGAGAGTGAAATGTGACTGAATGTATTTTATTTATTGTTTTCTTACAGTGTAGCATTAAAGGAAGGACGGAAACAACCTGCATTAATGACAGTGTACATTTTCATCTTTTTTCCTGTACAATCTTTCACATTTCCTGATTCATTTCCATTGGCAACTTTGCAAACATTTATTTTTTACTTACTCTCATCTTTCTCACAATTCCTTCTTCCTTTCTCCTCCTTCTCTTCCTCCCTTCCTCAGTCACTCAACCTCCTCCTTTCCTTTCATCTCTTTCTCGTTCTCCTTTCCTCCACCCTCTCTGCTCTCTTTCCCTCCTCTCCTCTCTCCTTCTTTCCTTCACCTTCTCTCCTTCTCCTTTCCTCCATCCTCTCTCCTCTCTCTCCTTTCTCTTTTCTTCTTCAGTCACCCACCTTCCTCCTTCCTTACCTCCTTCTCTCCTTCCTTTTTTTCTCCCACAGTCACACACATTCCTTCCTTCTTTCCTTCCTACCTTCCTTTCCTTTCCAAATCACAAACCCTCCTCCTTTCCTTCACCCTTTCTCTTCTTCTTCCTCTTCTCTCCCAGTCACCCATTCTTCTTTTTTTTCGTACACCTCTCTTTCCTTTCTATCTTTCTCCTTTCCTTCCATCCTTTCTTCTTTCTCTCCTTCACCTTCTCTCTCCTCTCATTCCTTTTCCAATCACCCTCCTTCTTTCCTCCATACTCTCTCCTCTCTCTCTTTCCTCTCCTTTCTCTCTCTCTCTCTCTCTCTCTCTCTCTCTCTCTCTCTCTCTCTCTCTCTCTCTCCTTCCTTTCTCCAATCACTCACCCTCCTCCTTTCCTTCACCCTATCTCCATCTCTCTCCTTTCCTTCACTTTCCTTCCCTCTTCCTCTTCAATCACCCACCCTGCTTTGCCTCCCCTCTCTCTCTCTTCACCCTGCGGACTATGTTGGCGTAAGTCTTGGGCTGCTTGAAGAGGGCGCTGATGGATAAGTGGTGCAGGCCAAGGCCACTCATCTCCTCTATCCTGCTCCTCGTTCTCTTCACTGAGTACTGCAGGACTCGCATGCAGCCCTTGTGTGTGTGTGGAGAGGGTTAGATTAGGTTAGGTTAGAGGGAGAGAGAGAGAGAGAGAGAGAGAGAGAGAGAGAGAGAGAGAGAGAGAGAGAGAGAGAGAGAGAGAGAGAGAGAGAGAGAGAGAGAGAGAGAGAGAGAGAGAGAGAGAGAGAGAGAGAGAGAGAGAGAGAGAGAGAGAGAGAGAGAGAGAGAGAGAGAGAGAGAGAGAGAAAGGGTCTGTTTTGTTTGGATATTGTACGAGAATATAAATAGATGGATTTTTCTTTTTTATTGATCATAGAAATGTGGAATGTGTGTATGGTTATAAGGAGTGTTTTATGTTAAGGGGATATCACACACACACCGCGTAGTGTAGTGGTTAGCACGCTCGACTCACAATCGAGAAGGCCTGGTTGGAGTCCCGGGGCGGCGAGGCAAATGGGCAAGCCTCTTAATGTGTGGCCCCTGTTCACCTAGCAGTAAATAGGTACGGGATGTAACTCGAGGGGTTGTGGCCTCGCTTTCCCGGTGTGTGGAGTGTGTTGTGGTCTGAGTCCTACCCGAAGATCGGTCTATGAGCTCTGAGCTCGCTCCGTAATGGGGAAGACTGGCTGGGTGACCAGCAGGCGACCGAGATGAGATGAGATGAATTATACACACACACACACACATACACACACAAACACACAGTGGTTAGAGCGCTGGCTTCACAAGCCAGAGGACCAGGGTTCGATTCCCCGGCTGGGTGGAGATATTTGGGTGTGTCTCCTTTCACGTGTAGCCCCTGTTCACCTAGCAGTGAGTAGGTACGGGATGTAAATCGAGGAGTTGTGACCTTGTTGTCCCGGTGTGTGTTGTGTGCCTGTCTCAAGCCTATCCGAAGATCGGAAAAAATGAGCTCTGAGCTCGTTCCGTAGGGTAACGTCTGGCTGTCTCGTCAGAGACTGCAGCAGATCAAACAGTGAAACACACACACACACACACACACACACACACACACACACACACACACACACACACACACACACACACACACACACACACACACATAACAAAGCCAGCACAAACACAAATACCTAAAAAACTAGAAAGACACACACACACACACACACACACACACACACACACAACACACTTTACACACACACACACACACACACACACACACACACACACACACACACACACCTAACCCACAAAACACACACTTTACAACCAAACACACAAACACAAACCCCAAAACAGCTCGCCGGGAAAAACTAAGGAAAAACTGTCTCCAAATTAAATAAGCGTTGTTGGATCGTATTATACGGAAAGAAAAACGAGAGATGGAACAGAGTAGTGCTGCCAGGCGTATGACGATGTCAAAACATACGCCATCGTGTGAAAATCAACGGTACATTGAAACTCCTGTTGCACTAAGGAAACTAACAGATGATATCATGGACAAGGATTTTTCTGGATTCAGGGACGAACGAGGTAATATAAGAAGGTCAATCAACGTAGAAAGGGAATTAAGGTATATGAAGGACGTGATGTCGAGTCTAATGGAGAAACAGGACTGACTGACAACGGAAAACACAGAGCTGAAGTTGAGATTGGTAGAATGTGAGAAGGTTAGTGCAATTAATCAGGGATTAAAAGAAGAGATGAAAGAAATAAAGAAACAAAATGACGTACTAAAGGCCGCCTGTTAAGACTACGAAAACTCCTTAAGGAACTTACAGGTTAAAGTGCAGGATGGGATTGTGGACAGGGTAGAAGGTGGATTGGGTGAAAACAAGCTGAAGGAACTACGAAATGAATGGAAGCAGGAACAGAAAGACGAAAAAGTAAAATTCTCGGAGGTTGTAAAGAGACAAATTCAAGAAAACACGAAAATCGCTGTAATTGAAGTCATTAAGAAAAAGAAGACCTGGTGCGGGATACAGTGGACAAGAAGAAAAAGCTTCGTGATTTTTGGGATGAAGAAAAGAAAAATCCAAATAATTTCACGAGAAAAACGTGAAGAGAGAGAATTGGCCAAAACTGTTATCAAACAAGTACAGGACAGCACACAGGAACTAGACCAGGAAGTGGAGGAAGTGATCAGGCTAGGAAGATACAGTGAATGGGGTAGGAGACCAATGAAAGTGAGAATGAGATCCCAAGTGACAGTAGATGAAATTATAGCTAGGAAAGGTAAGCTGGCCGATGATACTGAACACAAGGATACATGGATAAAAAAAGATATGAATCTAGAGGAGAGTGAAAAGGAGAAGGTGCTAAGAAGTGAAGCTAAGGAAAGAAACGAGAAAAGGACAGAGATAGAGAAGAAGAATTTTTACTGGAGGGTTCTGGATATGAGACTAAAGAAGTGGTACCTACGGAAGAAACAGGAGGCCGTGGAGGAGGCAAGAAATTAAGAGTGACATACTTTTATAGATGGGTTGTTATCAAGCATGTTGGAGGTTAGGGATTATTTGAAAGAGAAAAAGCCGGATGTAATGTGCATCGTTGAAACAAAACTAAGAGAAGAGATCCATGTTAACTTTAGAGAGGAGGGATATAATACCTCGAGGAGAGACAGGAAGGATAAAGGGGAGGAGGAGTGCTGACAATGGTTCGTGATAATATATGTGTGGAGGATGTGCAATATGGAGAGGACAAAGTCGAAGTAATGGGAGTAACAATCAAAACAGAAGAATTGAAGAAGAGAAAAATTATACATTTAAACATTTAAACATTTAGACATTTTATTATCCCTTGAATAAATACAATCATTTATAAGTGAGAATATATAAGTACAAGGAGCCCATTTGAAGCTAAAAGCTTTTTGGACAGTAAAGGAATTATAGTGAAGACATAATATGCTTATGTACATATAGTGGCAAATAATGACACAGGTTTTTTGGGGCATACTCTTCATCCTCTGTTATTTTTTCCGTTCATTTCGTCTTTTAATCTTTTCCAGGGCGCTGTATGACACCATTTGCTCCAGTGCCATGACGTCAATCAATTAATCGTTAGACATTTCAGTTGGTCTCTGTCTCGATGTTTTCGCTTCTCGGTATATATAAAGGGTAGTGTTGTAAGTTTGCGTCATATTTCTAAAGACATCACTCTCAAGAATAAGGGGTTATGGGGTGATTCAAGATATTTTTCTTTCGGTTTGTCGCTTTAATGCCAATCTTAATCAAACAATTTGGTTGAAGTTAAGAGGTAAATTTCGAAAGGGAACATTGGCATTAAAGAGTGTTATAAGGTAGTGCAAGTTTTTCAATGCCTTTACTTTTCTCTCCCCTAATGAAACATTGTAGTGCAAGTTAAAGAGTAACTTTTCGACAGGTAACACTGAAGGCAAAGTGTTATGGAAGAGTCCTAAATTGTCCATGCCTTCAGTTTTATTCTCTCTCATTAAGATCACCTTTGAAAACAAGAGTCACATTCTCATTAACAGTGTTAGGGTTGGAGTTCATTATCCTTCCCATACTCCACTCAGTCGTTCGCTTGTCTTTTTTTTTTTTTTTTTTTTTTTGTGTGTGTGTGTATGTATACTGTGGTGACCCGAAATTTTCGATATATGTATTTCATGACCACAAGTTCCATTTACCACCTTTGTGTGTGTGTGTGTGTGTGTGTGTGTTTTATGGTCACGTAACGCCAGGGAATATGGATCGGAAATGGCTTTGGCTGGCCGAGAATTGTACCGTTTTCCTTGATGCTCGCTCTCTCTCTCTCTTGTGTATCTTTGTTCTTTCCTTTATCGTCTTACTTTCTTTGTTTTCATGATATTTTTTTCCACTGCGGAGATGTGTATGCGCTTATTACACGACTATTCTATATAATACTATATCTTTTCATTAAGTTGTATGAGTTTACCAGCTCATTGCAAACTCCAAAAAAAAGAAAGGAACACAAGAAAGGACAAATCCATAATCATTTAGAAGCGTTAACTTTCTCTGCATCCCTTGTCTTGAGGTTGACAACAGGACTGTATCATCCATCAAAACTAAGGTGTGCAGCCATACAAGGAACCCATCCACATCACAGCTATTCTTAATCAGACCAATAATGAATAACAAACATGAAGCAGGGAGCCTTGCCTCACACACACACACACACACACACAAAGTCGGTCAGTAATCAGGATAGGAGCAATAAATAGTAAAGTCAACCTTGATGTGAAAGAAAAAGAGAGAAGAGGGAATTCTGAGATGAATGGAATACTCTCAGTGGTGAGGTTGATGGCGGCGAGTCTTTACGGAGCCTTGAAGAGCAGCGTACAAAGATCATGTCTGGTGCACCAAGCGGCAAGCTCACTCTGCTACACGGAAGTGGTGGTGTTTTGAAATGGATTTTATAGATACATTGATGGATGAGGATAATAGGAGAGAATTAGTTCAAGTGTTTCGTACAAGAACTGACTGCCTGACTGAAACGTGTAGGCCTGATGGCTTCTGGCAGCTTCCATGATTTGACTTAAGCGATTTTAAAGACAAAGAAACAGAATAAGATTGGTATTATGGAATCAACCTTCACCCATACAAATGTTCAGACAGTGGCGATGACCATGAGGGTTTTTCCTTCAAGTAGTTATCTAAACAATAAAGGAATTAGCAACGCAGTGAATGAGCTGAAACAATCTTAATTTGACCAAACCCTCGGAAGGAGACGCTAAAGTTATTTCACTATTAGTATTAGTGGTTGTTCTTGTGTTGTTATCAGTTACATCTTTCAAAACCACATCCTGAAATCCACACCACACCCTATCAACATAAGAACATCAGAAAATAAGTGTTAGTGCAGGAACCCATCACTCCATCTATAAATCTGTCAAATCTTAAAAGCTCCCCAATTATTCACCACTAATTTTCTACAGCTTCACAAATTCATGTGGGGGATTAAAATAGTGAAAAATGTGGCCATTAATCTCTTCAGTAGCATGACACGTTTCCTTATTCATTCTGGTGACTATTTGGTGATTTTCTACAGCTTCCCATACTCGTGTGGGGGATTAAAATAGTGAAGACTTTGGCCATTAATTTTCTGCCCCTTCATATTGTCAATAAAATGGTCTTATCGTAGCCAGCCCGTTTGAAAATGCCCAAAAAATGTCAAACTGTCTTAAAATGCCCTAAAAAACGTGCCAAACTGTCTTATAATGCCCTAAATATATGCCAAACTGCCTTAAAATGCCCTAAAAACGTGTCAAACTATCTTTCAATGCGCTAAAAAGCGTGCCAAGCTGTCTTAAAATGCCTTAATAGTATGTCAAACTGTCTGAAAATGCCCTAAAAACGTGCCAAACTGTCTTTTAATGCCATAAATATATGCCAAACTTTTAAAATGCCCTAAAACATGAGTCTCCCTATTCCTTGTGGTAACTATTTGGTGATTTTCTACAGCTTCACACACTCATGTCGGGGATTAAATTAGTGAAGACTGTGGCCATTAACCCCTTCAGTAACATAACACGTTTCCCTATTCCTTGTTGTAACTATTTGGTGATCTACAGCTTCACAAACTCATGTGGGGATTAAAATAGTGAAGACTGTGGCCATTAACCCTTCAGTAGCATGACACGTTTCCCTATTCGTTGTGGTAACTATTTGGTGATCTTCTACAGCTTCACAAACTCATGTGGGGGATTAGAAAGTGAAGACTGTGGTCATTAATCTTCTGCCCTCCACAGACCCTTGCTAATGTCAATAAAATAGTCTTATTGTACACAAAGATCACTTATTCATACTCATTCATATATGATTAAAATTTAAAAGAAAGATCAAATAAAATAAGAAAATGATAAAAAGAATAAAAATAGTATGAGATAATAAACAATAAAAAATACATATATGAAAGGATTAATTTCCGCGCAAAAAATAAATTAACGAAAAAAATGAAAATAAAGACAAAAGAAGTAAGGAAACAATAAAAAATAAAATTAGTAAGAAAAAACAGATAAAAAAATGGATGATGCTATAAAAAGCATTGAATCCCACGCCAACTACTGGAAAATTAAAGGAAAAAAATGATAAAAAAAATGGAAACAAAATAAAATGAGAAAAGAATAAACAGAATAAATTAATAGGAAGAACAGACATGAAAAATGGATGATGATATAAGAGCATTCATTCCCTCGATAACTTCTGAA
>NC_059268.1:0-6057 GCF_017591435.1 Portunus trituberculatus
GCATAAAAGATAACATTTTATCTCACCCCCTGCATGCCTTCCTTTTTTCCTTATATTTACAGAAGGCTGTGGTTAAAAAGATGAAAAAAATATTCAAGGATATAAGAAAATCAGAACCTAAAGTAGATCAATCAACCTGTGGCAGTTCTTGTATACATGTTTACTTACGTCCATTCATCCTCCCTATCCCGAAATCTACTTGATCTTCTAAAGTCCGCCATGAAGTAGGCAGCCGCCAATGCATTACTGGCTCTATCCAGGCATCTAGGAACATGTGCATCATGATATTCATGGGCAACAGACGTGCAAGGTACACACTCCTTATGTTATACTAAGCGATGCAAAGCTACCTTGTGTTGTTTCACTGATCACCTTAATTTTCCACAATTTGCAAACACCCTCGTTTTCACTTGCAATCGATGATTTTCTATTCGGATCAAAATCTAAATGAAAATTGAAAACAGTTTCGGCCAAAATACTCCATCCCTCAACTAAGTATGAAATAAAGTAATTGAGCACGTAAGTAGCAAGTCAGTCAGTCAGTAAGTCAGTAAATATGCAAGAAGTGTTGGTAATTAGGCAAACAATATGTCAGTAAAATTAGAAATAGAGTAGTTAATGCAGAAGTCAGTCAGTCTGTTAGTTAATGAGTCTTCCAGTGAGTCAGTAGGTCAATTAACCAGCCAATCAGTCAGTCACTCTGTCAATTAATCAGTCAATCAATTACTAAGAAAGCAAAGAAGCAAGAACATACACACACACACACACACACACACACACACACACACACACACACACACACACACACACACACAAGCCAGATGACCGGGGTTCGATTCTAGTATTGCTGTGTCAAAATTGAGAGGAAAAAGCAGAAAACAGAGATAAGCACACACACACACACACACACACACACACACACACACACACACACCCGGTAGCTCAGTGGTTAGAGCGCTGGCTTCACAAGTCAGAGGACCGGGGTTCGATTCCCCGGCCGGGTGGAGATATTTGGGTGTGTCTCCTTTCACGTAGCCCTGTTCACCTAGCAGTAACTAGGTCCGGGATGTAAATCGAAGAGTTGTGACCTTGTTGTCCCGGTGTGTGTGTGTGCCTGGTCTCAGGCCTATCCGAAGATCGGAAATAATGAGCTCTGAGCTCGCTCCGTAGGGTAACGTCTGGCTGTCTCGTCAGAGACTGCAGCAGATCAAACAGTGAATTACACACACACACACACACACACACACACACACACACACACACACAAAATAACACCCAAAACACCAAAGAGTACAGGGCAATAGCCAGTTCTCGCCCCACACCGAAAACACCAAATAGTACAGGGCAACAGCAAGTTCTCGCCCCTCTTCAGTTGCGTGGGCGTGTGGGTGAGGGTGTGGGGAACGTGGATGTGTGTGTGGGTGTGGGAGACTTGCTAAAGAGGTGTTAATGAGACAAATATCCCTTGACTTCTCTCTCTCTCTCTCTCTCTCTCTCTCTCTCTCTCTCTCTTTTTTTTTTTTTTTTTTATTTAAACATAATTTATACAGAAGAACATGTACCCAAAGGCGCACTGTCGTGTGCTACCTATTCTAAGGGTACTACAATCTATTTCTCTACAATATTTACAAGACTTAAAAATAGATAATATACAAGATGGAGCACTGTTCTTTTCACTTCACTAGCACTATTCACGCACTGCACTACACTGAGTGTCACGTCACAAAGAGTGTCAGAGGAGTTGGCAGTGTCTGTCTCCACTTATGTGCCATCAGTTTGACACTGTGTGTGTTCATCTCCTGGACGTGAGGCACCGCGGCCGTGAACAAGTTCCACATCCTGGAGACGCGTCCTGCGAAGGTGCGTTGATGCTGACACCCGTGGGATCGCGGCACCTCTACGGCGTCACCACCATTGAGCACCGTTCTCGTGCTCCGTGCGGTGACTCTCAGAGGATGACGCAGCCCTGCCAGATGTGGCACTCTTTGCACCTGTGCCTTATGGAACACTACGATCGCCGCCACATCTCTGCGGTGTTCCAGTGAATCAAGAGGACGCTCAGGCTCTGGGTGAGGTGGTATTGCAGCATCTACTAGCCGTATGGCGCGGCGTTGGATGCTGTCCAGTCTCCTTCTGTGTGTGGCGGCACAGGACATCCAGGAGAGAGCTGCGTACTCAAGGTGGGGCCGCACCTGTGCCTTGTACAGCAGCAGTCTCCCTTCCTGTCGAGGAAACTGGCGATCCTTCTGAGAGCGGAGATCCTGTGAGAGGCTTTCTTGGCAATGGATTTGACATGGCTGTCAAACCTCAGCCCTCGATCCACCTCCACTCCAAGTATCTTGACGTCATCTTGGAGTGGGAGCAGCAGCGCCAAAGACAACTTTCCTGCCATTGCTGCCATGGCGGCTGGGGACCGAGAGACAACCATTGCCTGTGTCTTCTCCGGCGCGAATGTCACTTGCCAGCGAGCACCCCACTCCTCTATCACTCGTAGCTGCTGATTGATGGCCTCAGCAGCCCGCCCACTGTCCTGGCGTGGATAGGTATAGGAGAGGGTGCAGTCATCAGCATAGGCCTTGACTCCTGGCAGTAGCTGGAGAAGATCATCCACATAGATATTCCACAGGAGTGGGCCAAGAATTGAACCCTGTGGCACTGATGCCTCCACAGGCAGGGACTCAGATGTTTGCCCGTTGACAACCACCTTGAGGCTTCTGTCCTGCAGGTAATTTCCCAGGAGTCGTAGCAAGCCACCCTGGATGCCTTTAGCACGAAGCTTTTCCAGTAATCCGTTGTGCCATACTTTATCAAAAGCTCCAGCTATGTCCAAAGCAACCACTATAGTGTCCTTGCCGTCGTCGAGGGCGTCCTGCCACTGCCTGGTGAGAAGCATCATTAGGTCGGAGGTTGACCTTCCAGGTCTGAACCCAAACTGTTGGTCTGAGAGGAGGGCATTGTCCTTGAGATGGCTACACACCACCTCTGCCACGACCCTCTCAAACACTTTACCCACCACTGACAACAGGGATATGGGTCTGTAGTTTTTGGGTCCGTCCTGGAGCTTTTTGTGTACAGGAACTACTCGAGCCTCCTTCCACACTGAAGGCCAGACGTTTTCCCGTACACAAGTTGTGAACTTGGGTGAGAGGGCAGCCAGTTCCTGGGAGCATCGCTTCAGCAGGTGCGGGCTGATGTCATCAGGGCCGGTAGCTTTCTGTGTGTCCAGCCCCGCAATAATCGCTTCACCTGCTGATGCGTCACCTCCACCATGGTGACAGTCTTCTCACATTGCTGGACCAGCTGAGGCGGTGGCTGCTGTGGATTCCCACCTTCATTTTTCCAGCAAACAAGGAAGCCAGCAACTGTGCCCTCTCCTTACTGCTGGTGGCGACAGTACCGTCCTGCTTGCTGAGGGAGGGATGGATTCTTGGTGGCCAGTTCCTGTTTGTCCTTAACAAGGGACCACCAAGTTTTGTTTCCTACGCCAGTGCCACACAGTTTCCGGCGCAGGCTTTCCTCCCACTTTTTTAAGGCCCACTTGCTGGTTACCACCATCCTCCTGCATGCAGCCCTATGCAAGTCCTTGTTGCGCCGAGTCGGGTTCCTCTTGTAGCGGAGCCAGGCAGCATACTTTGCCTCAGCAGCAACACGGCAACGGTAGCCAAACCATGGCTGATCCGTCGGTCTGGTGGTGTATTCCCTGTGTGGGACGTGGCGTCTCTGGAGGGCGAGAAGGTGAGAGGTAAGTGCAAGTGCTTCACTCTCTGCTCCTCCCTGTAGCAGAGTGGCCCATGGGGTGTGGGTCAGGTCGCGGCGCAGGAAGCCCAGTCTGCTTTGTTCCACAGCCAGATGGTGCGGGTGGTGGCCTCGTCCCGAGCCACGCCCACTTCCAGCTGTGTCAGTACAGCGTGATGATCAGAGCTGCCCACGAGCCCCAGCTGATGACACTGAAGCTTGTCCTCCTGGTAGTCTGAGATGACAGGGTCTAATGTCCCTCCTCGTTCATGTGTGGGGAAGGTGACATGATCTGTCAGACCCTGCACCTCCAGGAGATTCTCGTAGGCGTCTCTTTCCAGGTGGTGATTGAGATCCCCCCACAATCAGCACGTGGCTGCAGCTGTGTGCCATCATCAGGTTGTCTAAAGTCTCAGTCAGGTACAGGAGTGAGTCAGGCCCTTGTCGCGGGGGGGCGATAAAGGGCACACAGTAGGAGGGCTGAGCGGTCTGCCAGCGTTACTCGGAAGTACATCATCTCCATCAGTGGAGGCGTGTCTATGTCGAGTAGCTGGGCCTGCATTCCTTCCTTGAAGCAGACAGCCACTCCACCTCCTGTTCGCTCCTGTCGGTCCCTCCTCACCCAGTGGGTGAAGCCCTGCATCCTGCCATACGTGGGCTCCACCTCACTGTTCAGCCATGTCTCTGTCACCACAACAACGTCTGCATTGTGTCGTTGCACACAGTTGTGGTATAAGTCTGCAAGGTTAGTCCGGAGACCACGGACGTTGCTAGAGACGACCTTTAGTTGGCGGCGGGGCAAGCTGGCTGTACCATGGTGAGGGATGGTAGTGAGCGAGGCCTGCTAGTCCGAGGTGGTGGTTAGGGTCCGCGGCCGACTGCTGGTACTGGTGAAGAGGAGTGGTCCACTGCCGCCCCTGGCTCTGATTCCAGATACCAGGCTGAGGAAGGAGTGGGCGAGGTTGTGGTAAGGACTGAAATGAAGTGAGGTGGTGGGCGGGCTGAGGCGCTGCAGGTGGGAAGGGTGTGGCTGTGTGTCTTTCCACCGTAAGGAGCCGCTGTAGGAGACGCTCTTGACGTAAATCGTCAGTTCTGGCGTGGCAAGTAGCAGAAGTGTGTCCTTTCCGTGAGCAGTACTCACACACTTTTGCCTTGGCTCGCTTTTGTGTCTGCTTGGTGGCCTGGTGAGTCCTCAGTCCTTCGCTGGACACCTTCCTCGCGTCCTGCTGCACTTCCCTCTTAGTTTTCTTTTTTCTCCAATCTCCTGAAGTGGTCTGAGGAGAGGTTCGTGGGCGAACAGAGGCACCGCGATCTACTCCGTTCGCTGTATTTATGGAGGAAGAGTCCCTGCTGCTCTGTGTGGCGGTAGACGTGGTAGTGAGTACCGAGCAGTCACTCTGTGTGGCAGAAGGAGTGACAGTAGACGCTGGGGAGGTGTCACAGTCGCTCTGTGTGGCGATGGAAGCAGTGGAGGTAGGCGGAGCGGTCGTTGTTTCCCGGGCAGGCGAAGGGAAGGTGGAAGTTGAGAAAACAGCTGAGTGGCGGAGCTGTTGCGGTTTATCCGAGCTCCACCACGTCCTCCACCTCTCAGAGTCCTGACAAACCACCTCCCAGTGTTCGTCAATTGACTCTGCGTGGGCGCTGACTGCCTGAGAGCGTGTGGCTACTTGCGTCTGGCGCTGTTTTGACGCTATCAGCCTGTCTGCTACTCTGAGAGCCGCAGCAAACACGTCTCTGTGTTGTATGATCAAGTCTCGGTCGTCCTGGAGGGACTTAATCACACAGTTTTGTTGAGAGGCTTCCTCAGTGAGCTTCTCAACTAGTGAAACTAGCTCTCCTCTCTCCAAGCCCTCCCACTGACTCTCCCCACTGTCGTCCGGTAGTGGCGTTGGGGGTGTATCAGTCTCCTCGATGATGTAGGTGACGGGGTCCGGGATGTTTGCTTGGAGTCGTAGCTGCTCCGTGTAGCTACACTTGAAGACTGGCGTATCCCCAAGGCAGCTGTTGTGACAAAGGTTACGGCAGGTTTCCTCGTCACAGCTCACGTGTTGAGTCTTAAGTGTTGCTTTGCCACAAACGCAACACCAATTCTGTGGCTGGTAGCCAGGCAAGTCTCGCCTGGCTATGGGGCGATGGGCGGGGCTAGACATTGAGGGAGAGGATAAGTGATTCCCTGGGGAATTGTGAAGCCAGGTGTGGGGGCGACAACGAGTGTTGGTTCTAAACGACACGTGCGACAGTAACACACGTGAACACAGACACTAAACACTGGCACAGAACACAAAGCACTTCCCACAGGCGCACAAAAACACACGACACTAA
>NC_059268.1:6557-21275 GCF_017591435.1 Portunus trituberculatus
GAAGGTCAAAGGAACCAAGTGGGCGTGTTATCAAACAATCTAACAAGAATCTTGGACTGCTGCCGTGGTGTATAAGAAAGATTAGTAACTGGAGCGACGCATAAACCATTAGTTCTAGGGCGAAGAGTTGTTGTGACAGACCAATGATAATAATTATAAAGTCAGTGATGGCTAATGACGAAGGATTGCTGTGACAGATGACGATAACATAGTGTACAAAGACATGTTAGCTTCCTAAGAACGAGCGGTTGCTGTGGCAGACTACAATAACATAGTGTGTAGAGACATGTTAGCTTCCTAAGAATTTTCAGTGCTAGAAGGGCCGATTGCGGATTCGCAACGTGTATAAGGCCAGGCAGTAACGCGATCCAGCAGAGAGCTACCATTCACGCCCTGAGCAACTACAAGAATTTTTGACGCTTACACAAGCAACTAAACTAGCAACATGGGCCTCTGGACTGCCTTCTGCTTGGTCTTATACGTGAGTAGTAGCTTAGAGAATTTGTCCTAAGAGTTATGGAGTCTTGTGTGTACATGTATACTATGAACGTCGTAGACGTTTTTGTACCACATCGCATGCTGTGGTGGAATGTGCAGTTAGATGATGTCACTATGATTCATTGTGTTACGAGGCGATTTAGGACGAGTTACTGAGTTAAAGAATAGTCTTGCATAAGGAATTCTATAAGAATGGCAACGTGGCCGTGTTATCTGATGTTATTTAGGTATATGTGTATTTGCTGGTTTAGCCTATTTTTATACTTTCTACAATAAAAATAGTATTGTGGAGCTGTAGTTGTGAGTACCACACGGAAAAACCCATAGTTGCTCTTTGGTCACTCTGGACGCAGAAGGATTTGTCATTGTCTTGATAAAGTCGCTTCAAGTAAACAGCTCACATGTGGTAACCAGAGGGAACGGTTACGACAAGTGGATGATGCAAGACTAGTGAGAAAGGTGTTTCTATAGAATGTTAGGAGTAGCAGGTGGGGGAAGAAGTGTGTCAAGATGGCAGCAGAGAGTGGCTTGGAAACTAGTTGGGCTTTTCAGCGGATTGAGGGGAGGCATGTTGAGAGTGACTGGAGCATGGTTATTAGAAATGGGGAAGGCAGAGAGTGGGATGTAAGAAAGTGGAAGAGTGAGATTGACAGAGTAGTGAAACATGTGGGATTGAGTGAATGGAAGAATAAGATGGAACAAAAGAGTACTTTGGAGTGGTACAGAAAGAGGCCCCGATGTATGAAAAGTGGTACGAGGGAAGCCTGGGTGGTGACCTTCTCTTCCGAGCGAGGGCACAGTGTATGGATGTGAATGCAAGGAGTTACAGATGGTCTGAGTCCCGCAGCAAGGTGTGCCAGATGTGTGACATGGGAGAGGATGAGACGGTGGAACATGTGGTGCGGACCGTGCGGGAGTGTGTGAAGTATGCCAGAGACAGGAATGAAAGGATGCAATTGGTGCTAAGGGAATTGGGGAATGCCAGAGTGGAGATGACAGGAAGGAAATGGATGGTGTTTCTGCTGGGACTGTGTGGAGACACGAATGACAGGATGATTGAAGCCGTGAAGGAATTCCTTGGGAAAATGTGGCGTGCTAGACGTATGAATCAATAATGTAAATTTTGGTGATTGTTTTCTTTTTGTCGTTTTTCTCTTTTTCTGTACAGTAGTGGCCGTTACAAAGGTCTGACTCAGGAACAGTCCCGAGTCACCTGTAACATCAAGATCAAGATCAAGTTAAATTAACTTGAGTAGTGAGCTAAATATTGACTCAATATGTGGTAAGGAGAGTGAAATGTGACTGAATGTATTTTATTTATTGTTTTCTTACAGTGTAGCATTAAAGGAAGGACGGAAACAACCTGCATTAATGACAGTGTACATTTTCATCTTTTTTTTCCTGTACAATCTTTCACATTTCCTGATTCATTTCCATTGGCAACTTTGCAAACATTTATGTTTTTACTTACTCTCATCTTTCTCACAATTCCTTCTTCCTTTCTCCTCCTTCTCTTCCTCCCTTCCTCAGTCACTCAACCTCCTCCTTTCCTTTCATCTCTTTCTCGTTCTCCTTTCCTCCACCCTCTCTGCTCTCTTTCCTCCTCTCTCTCTCCTTCTTTCCTTCACCTTCTCTCCTTCTCCTTTCCTCCATCCTCTCTCTCTCTCCTTTCTCTTTCTTCTTCAGTCACCCACCTTCCTCCTTCCTTACCTCCTTCTCTCCTTCCTTTTTTCTCCCACAGTCACACACATTCCTTCCTTCTTTCCTTCCTACCTTCCTTTCCTTTCCAAATCACAAACCCTCCTCCTTTCCTTCACCCTTTTCTTCTTCTTCCTCTTCTCTCCCAGTCACCCATTCTTCTTTTTTTTTCGTACACCCTCTCTTTCCTTTCTATCTTTCTCCTTTCCTTCCATCCTTTCTTCTTTCTCTCCTTCACCTTCTCTCTCCTCTCATTCCTTTTCCAATCACCCTCCTTCTTTCCTCCATACTCTCTCCTTCTCTCTCTTTCCTCTTTCTCCTTCCTTTCCTTCTCTCTCTCTCTCTCTCTCTCTCTCTCTCTCTCTCTCTCTCTCTCTCTTCTCCTTCCTTTCTCCAATCACTCACCCTCCTCCTTTCCTTCACCCTATCTCCATCTCTCTCCTTTCCTTCACTTTCCTTCCCTCTTCCTCTCCAATCACCCACCCTGCTTTGCCTCCCTCTCTCTCTTCATCCTGCGGACTATGTTGGCGTAAGTCTTGGGCTGCTTGAAGAGGGCGCTGATGGATAAGTGGTGCAGGCCAAGACCACTCATCTCCTCTATCCTGCTCCTCGTTCTCTTCACTGAGTACTGCAGGACTCGCATGCAGCCCTTGTGTGTGTGGAAAGGGTTAGATTAGGTTAGGTTAGAGAGAGAGAGAGAGAGAGAGAGAGAGAGAGAGAGAGAGAGAGAGAGAGAGAGAGAGAGAGAGAGAGAGAGAGAGAGAGAGAGAGAGAGAGAGAGAGAGAGAGAGAGAGAGAGAGAGAGAGAGAGAGAGAGAGAGAGAGAGAGAGAGAGAGAGAGAGAGAGAGAGAGAGAGAGAGAGAGAGAGAGAAGGGTCTGTTTTGTTTGGATATTGTACGAGAATATAAATAGATGGATTTTTCTTTTTATTGATCATAGAAATGTGGAATGTGTGTATGGTTATAAGGAGTGTTTTATGTTAAGGGGATATCACACACACACACACACACACACACACACCACGTAGTGTAGTGGTTAGCACGCTCGACTCACAATCGAGAAGGCCTGGTTGGAGTCCCGGGCGGCGAGGCAAATGGGCAAGCCTCTTAATGTGTGGCCCCTGTTCACCTAGCAGTAAATAGGTACGGGATGTAACTCGAGGGGTTGTGGCCTCGCTTTCCCGGTGTGTGGAGTGTGTTGTGGTCTGAGTCCTACCCGAAGATCGGTCTATGAGCTCTGAGCTCGCTCCGTAATGGGGAAGACTGGCTGGGTGACCAGCAGGCGACCGAGATGAGATGAGATGAATTATACACACACACACACACACACACACACACACACACACACAGTGGTTAGAGCGCTGGCTTCACAAGCCAGAGGACCAGGGTTCGATTCCCCGGCTGGGTGGAGATATTTGGGTGTGTCTCCTTTCACGTGTAGCCCCTGTTCACCTAGCAGTGAGTAGGTACGGGATGTAAATCGAGGAGTTGTGACCTTGTTGTCCCGGTGTGTGTTGTGTGCCTGGTCTCAAGCCTATCCGAAGATCGGAAAAATGAGCTCTGAGCTCGTTCCGTAGGGTAACGTCTGGCTGTCTCGTCAGAGACTGCAGCAGATCAAACAGTGACACACACACACACACACACACACACACACACACACACACACACACACACACACACACACACACACACACACACACACACACACACAAACACAAATACTACTAAAAACTAGAAACACACACACACACACACACACACACACACACACACACACACAGAAACACACACACACACACACACACACACACACACACACACACACACACACACACACCTAACCCACAAAACACACACTTTACAACCAAACACACAAACACAAACCCCAAAACAGCTCGCCGGGAAAAACTAAGGAAAAACTGTCTCCAAATTAAATAAGCGTTGTTGGATCGTATTATACGGAAAGAAAAACGAGAGATGGAACAGAGTAGTGCTGCCAGGCGTATGACGATGTCAAAACATACGCCATCGTGTGAAAATCAACGGTACATTGAAACTCCTGTTGCACTAAGGAAACTAACAGATGATATCATGGACAAGGATTTTTCTGGATTCAGGGACGAACGAGGTAATATAAGAAGGTTAATCAACGTAGAAAGGGAATTAAGGTACATGAAGGACGTGATGTCGAGTCTAATGGACAAACAGGACCGACTGACAACGGAAAACACAGAGCTGAAGTTGAGATTGGTAGAATGTGAGAAGGTTAGTGCAATTAATCAGGGATTAAAAGAAGAGATGAAAGAAATAAAGAAACAAAATGACGTACTAAAGG
Source organism: Portunus trituberculatus (assembly GCF_017591435.1). Classification (NCBI taxonomy): domain Eukaryota; kingdom Metazoa; phylum Arthropoda; class Malacostraca; order Decapoda; family Portunidae; genus Portunus; species Portunus trituberculatus. The sequence goes on from NC_059268.1 coordinate 11,089, forward strand.
CCGCCTGTTAAGACTACGAAAACTCCTTAAGGAACTTACAGGTTAAAGTGCAGGATGGGATTGTGGACAGGGTAGAAGGTGGATTGGGTGAAAACAAGCTGAAGGAACTACGAAATGAATGGAAGCAGGAACAGAAAGACGAAAAAGTAAAATTCTCGGAGGTTGTAAAGAGACAAATTCAAGAAAACACGAAAATCGCTGTAATTGAAGTCATTAAGAAAAAGAAGACCTGGTGCGGGATACAGTGGACAAGAAGAAAAAGCTTCGTGATTTTTGGGATGAAGAAAAGAAAAATCCAAATAATTTCACGAGAAAAACGTGAAGAGAGAGAATTGGCCAAAACTGTTATCAAACAAGTACAGGACAGCACACAGGAACTAGACCAGGAAGTGGAGGAAGTGATCAGGCTAGGAAGATACAGTGAATGGGGTAGGAGACCAATGAAAGTGAGAATGAGATCCCAAGTGACAGTAGATGAAATTATAGCTAGGAAAGGTAAGCTGGCCGATGATACTGAACACAAGGATACATGGATAAAAAAAGATATGAATCTAGAGGAGAGTGAAAAGGAGAAGGTGCTAAGAAGTGAAGCTAAGGAAAGAAACGAGAAAAGGACAGAGATAGAGAAGAAGAATTTTTACTGGAGGGTTCTGGATATGAGACTAAAGAAGTGGTACCTACGGAAGAAACAGGAGGCCGTGGAGGAGGCAAGAAATTAAGAGTGACATACTTTTATAGATGGGTTGTTATCAAGCATGTTGGAGGTTAGGGATTATTTGAAAGAGAAAAGCCGGATGTAATGTGCATCGTTGAAACAAAACTAAGAGAAGAGATCCATGTTAACTTTAGAGAGGAGGGATATAATACCTCGAGGAGAGACAGGAAGGATAAAGGGGAGGAGGAGTGCTGACAATGGTTCGTGATAATATATGTGTGGAGGATGTGCAATATGGAGAGGACAAAGTCGAAGTAATGGGAGTAACAATCAAAACAGAAGAATTGAAGAAGAGAAAAATTATACATTTAAACATTTAAACATTTAGACATTTTATTATCCCTTGAATAAATACAATCATTTATAAGTGAGAATATATAAGTACAAGGAGCCCATTTGAAGCTAAAAGCTTTTTGGACAGTAAAGGAATTATAGTGAAGACATAATATGCTTATGTACATATAGTGGCAAATAATGACACAGGTTTTTTGGGGCATACTCTTCATCCTCTGTTATTTTTTCCATTCATTTCGTCTTTTAATCTTTTCCAGGGCGCTGTATGACACCATTTGCTCCAGTGCCATGACGTCAATCAATTAATCGTTAGACATTTCAGTTGGTCTCTGTCTCGATGTTTTCGCTTCTCGGTATATATAAAGGGTAGTGTTGTAAGTTTGCGTCATATTTCTAAAGACATCACTCTCAAGAATAAGGGGTTATGGGGTGATTCAAGATATTTTTCTTTTGGTTTGTTGCTTTAATGCCAATCTTAATCTGAAACAATTTGGTTGAAGTTAAGAGGTAAATTTCGAAAGGGAACATTGGCATTAAAGAGTGTTATAAGGTAGTGCAAGTTTTTCAATGCCTTTACTTTTCTCTCCCCTAATGAAACATTGTAGTGCAAGTTAAGAGTAACTTTTCGACAGGTAACACTGAAGGCAAAGTGTTATGGAAGAGTCCTAAATTGTCCATGCCTTCAGTTTTATTCTCTCTCATTAAGATCACCTTTGAAAACAAGAGTCACATTCTCATTAACAGTGTTAGGGTTGGAGTTCATTATCCTTCCCATACTCCACTCAGTCGTTCGCTTGCCTTTTTTTTTTTTTTTTGTGTGTGTGTGTGTATGTATACTGTGGTGACCCGAAATTTTCGATATATGTATTTCATGACCACAAGTTCCATTTACCACCTTTGTGTGTGTGTGTGTGTGTGTGTGTGTGTGTTTTATGGTCACGTAACGCCAGGGAATATGGATCGGAAATGGCTTTGGCTGGCCGAGAATTGTACCGTTTTCCTTGATGCTCGCTCTCTCTCTCTCTTGTGTATCTTTGTTCTTTCCTTTATCGTCTTACTTTCTTTGTTTTCATGATATTTTTTTCCACTGCGGAGATGTGTATGCGCTTATTACACGACTATTCTATATAATACTATATCTTTTCATTAAGTTGTATGAGTTTACCAGCTCATTGCAAACTCCAAAAAAAAGAAAGGAACACAAGAAAGGACAAATCCATAATCATTTAGAAGCGTTAACTTTCTCTGCATCCCTTGTCTTGAGGTTGACAACAGGACTGTATCATCCATCAAAACTAAGGTGTGCAGCCATACAAGGAACCCATCCACATCACAGCTATTCTTAATCAGACCAATAATGAATAACAAACATGAAGCAGGGAGCCTTGCCTCACACACACACACACACACACAAAGTCGGTCAGTAATCAGGATAGGAGCAATAAATAGTAAAGTCAACCTTGATGTGAAGAAAAACACAGCATTATTTTTGAGAATGCAGTCACATTAAAGGCATTTGTCTTGCGAGACTTCGAATTATTTAAGAAGAATTCTTCTAAAATAATTCGAAGTCGTCGCAAGGACAGTGCCTGGTTTAATGATGACTGCAGGCGTGCTCAGCAAAACAGGTTGCTTATTGTGAATGGTCCCGACCGCGCTCACCTGAATCATGGGAAAATTACGTTCGTCTGCGTTTATTTGCCCAACGTACATATTTTAGCGCACAGGATGAGTACAACGAACACCTTAAAAATGTTCTGATTGGCACCTCCCAACCACACTCATGGTGGTCAGCTTTAAAGCAATCACTCTTTGGTGTGGACTCAAGTTTACCTCCTCTGTCATGTACTGACGGTTCAATCTGCCATAATTCTAAGGACAAAGCCAATCTTTTAGCTTCCGTTTTTAACTCGAAACAAAGTGATGAAGAGTTTGATCTGCCGCCGTCTTGTCCCCAGGACATTAAATTACACTCCATTGCCTTTAAGTCCTCCGAAATCTTAAGATATCTTAATGAGTTAGACTCATTCGGGGGTTGTGATCCTTTGTTTTCTGCCCTTTTACAAAAGATTGCTTCTCCTCTCGCTCCAAAATTGGCAGTTATTTTTAGAGCTCTTTTTCGTAAGGGTTCTTTCCGGTATGCTGGCGTACTGCAAATGTTACCCCTATTCCAAAGGGATCTTCATCTCCATTCACCCCGGTGACTATAGACCCATTTCCATAACCCCGGTGTTATCTAAGATTTTTGAGCGCCTGCTGGCCAAGCGTCTCAATCGTTTTTTAGATATTAATAATTTGTTGCCATCTAGTCAGTTTGGTTTTAGAAAAGGTCTCAGTACTTCTGATGCTCTCGTTTGCATAACGCATGACATGCAAGCTGCCCTTGATGCTGGTCATGAATCTAGAGTAATTTCACTTGATTTTAGTTCTGCATTTGATCGTGTTAATCATAGAGCCCTTTTATCGAAAGTTAGATCTATTGGTATTGGTGGTCCATCAAGTTCTGTCAGAGTTCCTAACGAGTCGAAGGCAGCGTGTGACTGTTGATGGCTGCCTTAGTTCTTTAGTCCAGTTGTATCCGGTGTTCCGCAAAGTGTTCTGGGACCTCTTCTTTATTATTTATACATCTGACATGTGTGTGGGATTGAATCTAATATGGTTGCTTATGCTGATGACACCACTATATATGCGACAATTCCTTCCCCACAGGATAGGCAGAGAGTCGCTAATGTACTCACCAAGATGTTTCAAGGATTCTGTCATGGTGTGATCTTATGAAACTGAACCCGAGTAAATCCCATAGTATGGTTATTAGCAGATCAAGGACACCTTTCCCAGTTCACCCTGATATTGTTGTCAACGAAGTGCCTATTCCTAATTGTTCGTCTCTGAAGTTACTGAGTCACCCTTGATCCCAAACTTACTTTTGAGTTGCACTTATGTTCACTTGCATCATCAGTCTCATGTAAAGTTGGTTTGTTACGCAAATGTAGGCGGATATATTCCTCTGATGATATTGTAAGAAATTGCTTTTACTCTTTCATACTGCCTCATTTTGAATATTGTCACTCTGTGTGGATCTCTGCAGCAGAGTCTCACTTAAAGCTTTTAGATAGAGCATTCAACCAGATTAAATTTCTTCTTCCTAATCTTGAGATTAATCTTCGGCATCGTCGTTTGGTTGGATCATTGTCCTATTTCTTCAAAATCATGTCTAATTCCAACCACCCGTTGCATTGTCATTTGCCTGCCCCTTCACTACCAGCACGTGCTACAAGACAATCCTTGATCATGAATGACCGTTCCTTGTCTGTGAATCGATGTAATACTTCACAATTTTCCCGGTGTTTTATCCCAGTATCTGCTAGACTCTGGAATACAATTCCAACGAGATTGTTAATTCTAGTAACATTGAAGCATTTAAAAACGTGTGAATACCTTTCTTCTCTGAACTCACTACCTCTTAGATCTCTACCAATCTTCCTATTCTGTTGTTCATTCCTGTTACTTCATAATAAGGTGAAAAAGAGAGAAGAGGGAATTCTGAGATGAATGGAATACTCTCAGTGGTGAGGTTGATGGCGGCGAGTCTTTACGGAGCCTTGAAGAGCAGCGTACAAAGATCATGTCTGGTGCACCAAGCGGCAAGCTCACTCTGCTACACGGAAGTGGTGGTGTTTTGAAATGGATTTTATAGATACATTGATGGATGAGGATAATAGGAGAGAATTAGTTCAAGTGTTTCGTACAAGAACTGACTGCCTGACTGAAACGTGTAGGCCTGATGGCTTCTGGCAGCTTCCATGATTTGACTTAAGCGATTTTAAAGACAAAGAAACAGAATAAGATTGGTATTATGGAATCAACCTTCACCCATACAAATGTTCAGACAGTGGCGATGACCATGAGGGTTTTTCCTTCAAGTAGTTATCTAAACAATAAAGGAATTAGCAACGCAGTGAATGAGCTGAAACAATCTTAATTTGACCAAACCCTCGGAAGGAGACGCTAAAGTTATTTCACTATTAGTATTAGTGGTTGTTCTTGTGTTGTTATCAGTTACATCTTTCAAAACCACATCCTGAAATCCACACCACACCCTATCAACATAAGAACATCAGAAAATAAGTGTTAGTGCAGGAACCCATCACTCCATCTATAAATCTGTCAAATCTTAAAAGCTCCCCAATTATTCACCACTAATTTTCTACAGCTTCACAAATTCATGTGGGGGATTAAAATAGTGAAAAATGTGGCCATTAATCTCTTCAGTAGCATGACACGTTTCCTTATTCATTCTGGTGACTATTTGGTGATTTTCTACAGCTTCCCATACTCGTGTGGGGGATTAAAATAGTGAAGACTTTGGCCATTAATTTTCTGCCCCTTCATATTGTCAATAAAATGGTCTTATCGTAGCCAGCCCGTTTGAAAATGCCCAAAAAATGTCAAACTGTCTTAAAATGCCCTAAAAAACGTGCCAAACTGTCTTATAATGCCCTAAATATATGCCAAACTGCCTTAAAATGCCCTAAAAACGTGTCAAACTATCTTTCAATGCGCTAAAAAGCGTGCCAAGCTGTCTTAAAATGCCTTAATAGTATGTCAAACTGTCTGAAAATGCCCTAAAAAACGTGCCAAACTGTCTTTTAATGCCATAAATATATGCCAAACTTTTAAAATGCCCTAAAACATGAGTCTCCCTATTCCTTGTGGTAACTATTTGGTGATTTTCTACAGCTTCACACACTCATGTCGGGGATTAAATTAGTGAAGACTGTGGCCATTAACCCCTTCAGTAACATAACACGTTTCCCTATTCCTTGTTGTAACTATTTGGTGATCTACAGCTTCACAAACTCATGTGGGGATTAAAATAGTGAAGACTGTGGCCATTAACCCCTTCAGTAGCATGACACGTTTCCCTATTCGTTGTGGTAACTATTTGGTGATCTTCTACAGCTTCACAAACTCATGTGGGGGATTAGAAAGTGAAGACTGTGGTCATTAATCTTCTGCCCTCCACAGACCCTTGCTAATGTCAATAAAATAGTCTTATTGTACACAAAGATCACTTATTCATACTCATTCATATATGATTAAAATTTAAAAGAAAGATCAAATAAAATAAGAAAATGATAAAAAGAATAAAAATAGTATGAGATAATAAACAATAAAAAATACATATATGAAAGGATTAATTTCCGCGCAAAAAAATAAATTAACGAAAAAAAAATGAAAATAAAGACAAAAGAAGTAAGGAAACAATAAAAAATAAAATTAGTAAGAAAAACAGATAAAAATGGATGATGCTATAAAAGCATTGAATCCACGCCAACTACTGGAAAATTGAAGGAAAAAAATGATAAAAAAAATGGAAACAAAATAAAATGAGAAAAGAATAAACAGAATAAATTAATAGGAAGAACAGACATGAAAAATGGATGATGATATAAGAGCATTCATTCCCTCGATAACTTCTGAAAAATTGAAGAAAAAAGAAGAAATAATGAAAAAATGGAGAGAAACACAAAATGAAATAAGAAAAGAATAAAAAGAATAAAACAATAATTAAAAAAACGGACATAAAAATGGAGCAGGTACAAAAGGCATTCAATACTCCCACAAAACAAAATAAATGATAAGGAAAGAATAAAAAAAAATATAAGTGATGAGAAAAAGACATAAAAGATTATATAAAACAGCATTCATTCCACACACACACACACACACACACACACACACACACACACCGTGTAGTGTAGTGGTTAGCAGGTTCGACTCACTATCGAGAGGGCCGGGTTCAAGTCCTGGGAAGCGGTAAGGCTAATGGGCAAGCCTCTTAATGTGTGGACCCTGTTCACCTAGCAGTAAATAGGTACGGGATGTAACTCGAGGGGTTGTGGCCTCGCTTTCCCGGTGTGTGGAGTGTGTGATGTGGTCTCAGTCCTACCCGAAGATCGGTCTATGAGCTCTGAGCTCGCTCCGTAATGGGGAAGACTGGCTGGGTGACCAGCAGACGACCGAGATGAATTGTATATACACACACACACACACACACACACACACACACACACACACACACACACACACACGTAGTGTAGCAGTTAGCACACTCAGCTTACAAATGAGAAGGCGCGGGTTTGACCTCCGGGCACAGCGGAGCAAATAGATGAGCCTCTTAATGTGTAGCCCGTTCACCTAGTAGCAGGTATAGGTACGGGATGTAACTCGAGGTTTTATGGCCTCACTTCCCCGGTGTGTGAAGTGTGGTGTGGTCTCAGAGCCTATAGACCGAAGATCGGTCTATAAGTTCTGAGCTCTTTCTGTAATAGGGAAGGCTGGGTGACCAGCAGGCGACCGTAAATATATACAATGAATGCACACACACACACACACACACACACCTTGGCGCAATGGTTAGCGTGGCCAATTCTCAATCAGGTGGTCCCGTGCTCGTGAAAATAACAATACAATGCAACAAAATATGCAACATTGAGACGTTGAGAAGGAGGACGAAGACAGTCAGAGGAGAAGAGGTAATAAGAATTTAAGACCAATTGCTTTTGATTCCTTACGTCTAGAGAGAGCGGTGAGAATGAATTGCCCTTTACATGTGAAGCATTCTCCGATTATGGAACTATAAGGCCCCTATACAAATTTAGCAGCTGGGGAGGGCTGAGAAAAACTGGCGGAGACAACCCTGAAGAATTAACTTCATAGAAGCTGAAATAGCTCAAGATGAGATGTGAAGTTTATATATTATATATATATATATATATATATATATATATATATATATATATATATATATATATATATATATATATATATATATATATATATATATATATATATATATATATATATATATATATATATATATATATATATATATATATATATATATATATATATATATATATATATATATATATATATATATATATATATATATATATATATATATATATATATATATATATATATATATATATATATATATATATATATATATAAAAGAGAGGACTGGTTAAGGGCAACAAAAATCTAGAGACAAAAGCCCCACCCAGTTGCCAGTCTCCTTATAGAAGCAATGGAATTAACCAAAGGATAGGGACAAACGTCAGGATACCTCGCTCTTAAATGAAGTATAAAGGCGGGTTCACTTGTGGTAGTTGTCGTAAAACAGGGGTAGCATGGAGACACCTGAGTCCATTATGAAAGTGTATTTATGGTAGCATAATACAAAACAAGTGTAAACCGAGCGAAACGAGAGGCAGGAGGCGTAGCGTGTCGCCTGAGGCGGTGGCGAGCGAGGACTGAGGGGAAGGACGTGACGTCAGACAGAAAGGGAGTATGGGAAAAACAAAGGACATGCTAACATATGGCTCGGCACGCACAACAGTGCAACCCCGCACTGAAGGTGATCACAATCATAAAAAAATAAATAAACACTATAAAATAAGAGTTCATCTAAAAGAAAATTGTAAGGTCAACACTGGAATGTTCATTTTTCACAAAAAACAGTCATATTAATAATTGTCATCTGATCACTTTCAAAAATATTACTTCTTTCACTAATTTTCATTACATCACTCATAAGAATATAAAATCTTTTCATTAATTTTCAAATTTTTATATCAATCACAAAAATATTAATTATTTTCATTAATTTTCAAGTTTTCACTTCATTAATTTTCGTTACATGACTCACAAAAATTAGTTCTGTTTATAAGGTCTGTAATCACTTATCACTAAATAGAATTAATAAGAACATAAAATATGGCACACAGTAAGTTCTTATAGTAAGTTCTCATAGTAAGTTCTCGAGGCGTCCCCCGGAAACATTACACAATGGAAAGAAGTACATATATATGTACATATAGATATCAGCTGCTGATAAATATTTAATCATCAAAAAAAAATATTATGTAAGCATACACTTTATCAAAAAAATTTTTTACATGTAATCATGAGCTTCATCAAGAATATTTTGACATATAATCATGGGACATAAAAATCATCATGGTACATAAAAAATAAATCATCATGGTACATGAAAAAAAATTACACAAATAATTAAATACAAAATGTAAATCACTGTCATTTGAACTTCATATGTAGCTAATCATCATACAAAAATGATCTATAAGGAGTTAGCTCTGGAACGCAGATTGTACGAGGACGAAGAAGGTAAGGAAGTAGATGAAGACACAGAGCTAGACGACACAGGTGGAAGAGGCAAGGGTGAAGGCATAGCAACACAAATATCACTCTTTTTAAGTCTGTCTGCATGGACAACGTCTGACATCTGAGCAGAAGGATCAAAAATTTTAAATTTATTTCCTGTTAATTTTTCTTGGATCAAAAAAGGACCTGAAAATTTAGTGGTTAATTTTGACTGTCGTTCAGGTGCAGATTTAAATACTACATCATTAATGTTAAAGGAGACAGGAGTAGCTTTTGCATGTTGACATTGAGTCATTTGAGTACGTGACAACTGGAGAGTACTACGCACTTTATCATGAATAATTTGCATAGCTCGTGCTTGGTTTTGAACATAGTCATCAACAGAATATACTGGTAAACGTGGTTTCTCTAACATGTCAAAGGGGAAACGTTTATCATGTCCAAATACAATAGAATGTGGAGTTTTACCAGTAGATGAATTGATAGTGGCATTTATACAAGCATTCACATGAGGGAGCCAATCTTGCCAAGATTCATGAAATTTACCCACTAAATGTCTCAAAATGGTAAGAATTTTACGATTAGTTCTCTCTACCAATCCATTGGAAGTAGGATGGTAGGCAGTGATGAAAGTTTGAGTAATGTGAAATTGTTGACAAATTTTCTGAAGCACTTCATTTTTAAATTTTGCACCATTATCACTAAGCAATACTGAAGTAGTGTAAAGGCAAATAAAATGAGAAACAAAAGCATGTGCAATGCTAGAAGCAGATTTGTTAGGCAAAGGAATGAGTACTGTGTATCGGCTGAAATGATCTACGCATACTAGGACATACACAGAGCCTTGTGTGCTAAGAGGGAGCTGTAACAAATCAATCGCTACTGTCTCAAACGGACATGCGGGAGTAGGATACTCTTGAATAGGAGCAGTCTTGGTATTTCCTTTATTGAGAGCACAACCAACAACTGAGATACGTGATTAGTG
>NC_059268.1:21775-50291 GCF_017591435.1 Portunus trituberculatus
TGGCGTGGATGGCGCACAGGTTAGTGTCTTCAAAGAGACCCACGAGATAAGCCTCGGAAGCTTCCTGGAGGGCCATGACAGCGGAGGACTGGAAGCGGAGGTCAGTCTTGAAATCCTGGGCAATTTCACGCACCAAGCGCTGGAAAGGCAGCTTCCTGATAAGCAGTTCGGTGCTCTTCTGATAACGGCGGATCTCACGGAGGGCCACGGTTCCTGGCCTGTAACGGTGGGGCTTCTTGACACCTCCAGTGGCAGGAGCAGATTTGCGAGCTGCCTTCGTGGCAAGCTGCTTGCGGGGCGCCTTGCCACCGGTGGACTTGCGGGCCGTTTGCTTAGTACGTGCCATGGTGAGTAAGTAAGTTACTGCCGCTCGGAACGAACAGTTGGGCGAGTTGAGCGCTTAGGCTGGCACTTCTTTAAATACGGTTTGCCGGGGCCCAACCTTGCCTTACGATTGGACGGGAATGACGTAAGAGTGTTCGACAACCACAGAAAACTCCCCCCCTCCTAACCATAACAACATGTCATGGGTAACTCAAAGAAATTGAGGCAGGCGAGAGGAGAGAAAAGAGGAAGGAGAAAAAAAAAAAAAAACACACACACACACACACACACACACACACACACACACACACACACACACACACACACACACACACACACACACACACACACACACACACACACACACACACACACACACACACACACACACACACACACAGAGAGAGAGAGAGAGAGAGAGAGAGAGAGAGAGAGAGAGAGAGAGAGAGAGAGAGAGAGAGAGAGAGAGAGAGAGAGAGAGAGAGAGAGAGAGAGAGAAGAGACAGAAAGGATAAATTTAGATTTTTATATATTTAAAATTTTTAAAAATGTTTTAGTTTTTTTTAGAATAATTTCTCTCTCTCTCTCTCTCTCTCTCTCTCTCTCTCTCTCTCTCTCTCTCTCTCTCTCTCTCTCTCTCTCTCTCTCTCTCTCTCTCTCTCTCTCTCTCTCTCTCACACACACACACACACACACACACACACACACACACACACACACACACACACACACACACACACACACATCCACACACAAAGCCCAGATTCTGGTCAAATTAGAGGATAAATGTGTGTGTGATGTCTTTCCTTCACCCAATACCCACTGCAACATCGAAGACAAATTAATGAGATTAATAGTCTGAAGATCACAGACGTTGGCTGTTTTCTGCCTGCGGCCTGCTCAAATTAAGGAATAGAGGAGTGTCGAGCTTGCTCCAACACACCTCTCTCTCTCTCTCTCTCTCTCTCTCTCTCTCTCTCTCTCTCTTCTCTCTCTCTCTCTCTCTCTCTCTCTTTTCTCTCTCTCTCTCTCTCTTTTCTCTCTCTCTTTTTTTCTTCTCTTTTTTTTTTTTTTTTTTTTTTTTTTTTTTTTTTTTTTTTTTTTTTTTTTTTTTTTTTTTTTTTTTTTTTTTTTTTTTTTTTTTTTTTTTTTTTAAAAAAAAAAAAAAAAAAAAAAAAAATTTTTTTTAAATTTATTTCATATTTTTTCATTTATTATTTTACACCTTACAATTGCTAAATTTATATTTTTAGCCCCCCAATACGATCCATTTTTTTTTATGTTTTTTTTTACATACAATATTTCTGACATATTTTTCTCATATGATGACAAAATCAAATTTTTTTTGATTTCTTTGTCACCTGATTATGATCATAAAAATTGTTTCTCATTTACCTTGTCAAAATCCATTAACATTCCATTCAGAAATAAATTCTCCTGATCTTTCATTATAGTCTGCAAATAACATGGATTAACCAAATTTGAACATTTCCCTTTACCTTGCACATGGTCAAGACACTATTGTCTTTGAATTTCACCATGGATACGGTGAATGACCTCACAGTTGCCTGCTGTTTGAGACCAATATTGAACCTCACATTTAACTTCATTCCAATTCACTCTTTCACCATTAAAATTAATATGTCTTGCAATTCCTATGTATTAAACCTCGCCAACGCCTAAGTGATCTTCATAAAATGGTCAGACTATAGTGTGCGTATTTATTAGCGTGTCGTGTGTCACGGTTAGTCTGACGGCTTGCGTCTTTCCTCCTCCCACAGCCGCTGCAGTGACTTTCTAGGTTTTTTTTTTTTTTTCTTCTTCTTCAGACTTCAATGGTTAATGTCCAAGCTCGACAGAGCACAGCACACGTCCGTGCAGGTGGTCATTCTTATTCCCCGGCACCAAGCTAGGCTAGCGGTTCGATGCAATTTCTCTATAGGAGAAAAAAAATGTCAGTTCGAGTCCTCTCCTATTCATGTGTGTTTAGAATACACAGTTTTGTCTGGTAATTCAGGCACGAGGTAGTACAAGAATAAATGGATGAATTAACAAAGAATAAAATAAGCAGGTAAAACAATATAAGAATAGACAAATCAAACCTTCTTCTTCTTCTTCTTCTTCTTCTTCTTATTATTATTATTATTATTATTATTATTATTATTATTATTATTATTATTATAAAATAATAATAATAATAATAATTAAATAATAAATAAATAAATAGATAAATAAAAAATAATGGAATGCCAACAACATCTGGTGTTCCCAGGCGGTCACCCATCCAAGTACTAACCGGACCCAACGTTGCTTAACTTCGCTGATCGGACGAGAAGCGGTGTGTTCAACGTGGTGTGGTCGTTGGCACTCGATGTGAGATTTTAGGCCCCTTTAAATTCTTCCTGGCTTGCCCTACTATACTCCGTATACCCTGTGAATCAAGTCCTTTCTAGGTGTTTCTTGGTTTAATATCGTTTCCCTATTGGATTAATCTCTCTCTCTCTCTCTCTCTGTCTGTCTGTCTGTCTGTCTCTCTGTCTGTCTCTCTCTCTGTCTTCTTCTTCTTCTTCTTCTTCTTCTTCTTATTATTATTATTATTATTATTATTATTATTATTATTATTCTGACACAGACTCAGTCTGCCTCCCTCTGTGGCTGGCTGGCTGGTTGGCTTGTTGCTCGCTGCATGCATGCCGCTGGCTGGAAAATCTGGCACCTCCTCCGACTCGATATTATTTGGTTTTACGCCGTTTTCTTGCTTGCCTCTCGGTTGTACGTCTCGGATGCGTGGTCCGAGGGTCAACGACGAGACGGAGACCGTGTTCGTATGACCCAGCGATGTTGGATCAAGTGGGAAAAACAGGAAATATTGTTACCCTACTACAACCGGGAAGGCACCAGCTCCATATATATATTACCGCGAGGCAAAAATGCGAGTCACACTCGTGAGCGAGACGTCGTATCACTACTACTACTACTACTACTCGCAGCAGCGCCTCATCATCTGTCACCATGACTGGCCGCGGCAAGGAGGCAAGGGACTTGGAAAGGGAGGAGCCAAGCGTCACCGTAAGGTTTTGCGTGACAACATCCAGGGCATCACCAAGCCCGCTATCCGTCGGTTGGCTCGCCGAGGCGGCGTCAAGCGCATCTCCGGTCTCATCTACGAGGAGACTCGTGGGTGCTAAAGGTGTTCCTCGAGAACGTCATCAGGGATGCCGTCACCTACACCGAGCACGCCAAGCGCAAGACCGTCACTGCCATGGACGTCGTCTACGCCCTCAAGCGTCAGGGACGTACCCTCTACGGATTTGGCGGTTAAATCTGGTGTCTCGAATTTGGTGTCAACAACAGCAACTGCAAAAACACCATAAGAAAAGAGTCAACATATCCCGGACCTTTTATAGGTCCACACAAATGAAGAGAAGGAAAAAGTTATAGACTAACACTACTAGGACTATGGTTGTTCCAAGTAAAAGTGTTGTCCCTACTCTTTACGTCATTATTACAATTTGTGTGTGTGTGTTTTTTTTTTTTTTTTTCCTTTTCTTTCTTTTTTTCTTTTCCCTTCTTTCTATTTGTTTTCCTCTTTGTTTTATCACTCAAAGGTAAATCAAATGAAAGAGAAAGGATTATCAACTAAGTGATGTGAGGTCAGACACCAACCGCTGCTACAGGTGCTGTTTGTTTGTTTGTTTGTTTGTTAAGCTTCCGCCCATTAGTGGCGCAGGCAATTTTATTTCTTTATAGTGGTACCCATACAAGGAGGAGGGTCCATATCAACACCGAAGCGCATCATCATCATCATCATCTTTAGTGTAGCCACCTAGATAGAACCTGGGTACCGCGGTGACAGGTAGGTAGGTACCTTTCATTAAATCCCCCTCGCCGACTGACATACCTTCAAAACGGTGTGTGGTGTGATTCTTTCGAGCCGACGCGTGAACGTCTGTCTGTCTGCCCGATCCCACGTCCACCACCTTATCCACTATGGTCTGACCGCTTACTTGTATGGAGATCTTTTTTTTTTTTTTTTTTTTTGTTCCTGCCGGGAATTTTCCGGCCTGCAGCGCTGTCACACTTGTACGTACCAATACGCACCTTAAAGAACAAAAAAAAAAAAAAAAAAAAGTTGGAGAGTTTCTGTTTATCTTTAAATATATTTTGCATTGTTTTTGCAAACAAACACAGCAATACTTGACATCGTTTGATCCGCGCGCCCTCCCCTCTCGGGGATGACCGCCGAGTGAGATCACAGGTCAAAGTGAAAGCGTTAATCCATGGGTCACTCACTCCTCCCTGTCCCTACCTACCACCTACCAGCCAGGAGGGAAGCAAGAGAGGGGACACTTGCACGCACCAATACGCACCTTAAGTCAGGTAGGTACTTAATACTTGGTAATTGAACAGTGTTGTATTATACATTGTGATGCTCTAAAAGAAAATGAAAAAGGAAAGAAAAAAATAAAAAAAAGGCAAATATTTTGCATTGTTTTTTTTTTGCAAACACAGCAATACTTGTCACAACGTTTAATCCGCATCTATTGGATGACTGCCGAGTGAGATTACAGGTCAAAGTGACCGACCGCGTTAATTGATACCTGTCACGCTTGCTACCTACCAGCCAGGAGGGAAGCAAGAGAGCAGGACAGAGGGGCGTGTGAAGGAAGCAAGATCCTCATCGACACACGGGCTCTAATCCCATAATTTCCTCAGCGCAAGAACAAAAAAATAAAGATAAAAAAACTTCTACCATTAGCATTTCTATCATTCATTATCAAAAAAATATATACCATCATTATTATTAATATCATTGTTAACAATATATTCTATTCTATTCTTTAGATGTGTCAATGTGTGGCTCCGAAGAGGAGCCGGATATATATACTTGTTGGTGATGATATTGAGGAGGAGAGGGATTTACTTCTTCTCGGTCTTCTTGGGAAGGAGCACAGCCTGAATGTTTGGCAGCACGCCACCCTGTGCAATGGTGACCCCGGAGAGGAGCTTGTTAAGTTCCTCGTCGTTCCGGATGGCCAGCTGCAGGTGACGTGGGATGATGCGAGTCTTCTTGTTGTCGCGGGCGGCGTTGCCGGCAAGCTCGAGGACTTCGGCGGCCAGGTACTCCATGACCGCTGCAAGGTACACGGGGGCGCCAGCCCCCACTCGCTCGGCGTAGTTGCCCTTCCTCAGGAGGCGATGAATCCTGCCGACCGGGAACTGGAGTCCAGCACGGCTGGAACGGGACTTTGACTTTCCCTTCACCTTTCCTCCTTTGCCGCGTCCGGACATGGCGAGTAGTGGTAGTAGGTGGGATTAACAAGTAGTAGTGGTATTATTAGCAAGTAACACTCCGTCAGCTGCGGGAGCGAGTCGGTGTGTTGTGCGTTATCTGTTCTTCGAATCGGATCAGTGTGTTGATAGACTCAAGAGAAGAGAAGAATATAGAGAGTAGAAGATAAAGTATGGTTGAGAGTATGAAGGAAGTGGAAGAGTGAAAGATGACGGAATAGCTGTCGTATAAAGTGCTTTATTTGTTATTGGTATATATATATATATATATATATATATATATATATATATATATATATATATATATATATATATATATATATATATATATATATATATATATATATATATATATATATATATATATATATATATATTATTTTTATTTATTTATTTATTTTAATTGTTTATTTATTTATGTACTGGTTCAATTGCTTATTATTTTTTGTTATTTGTTTATTATTTATTTGTTTTACTTTGAATATATGTGTATATTGTTACGTTCACCGGTTAAACTGGTAAGATTGGCATCGGAGAGCCGGTGAACAATAACAATAAAAAAAAAACACTGCAGGTTCAACTGGTGAGGAAATGCAAAAGGGTGTCACTTTAAAAAGCTATTTTAATAACCCATAATGAAATTGACACATATATAACAAGAAACATGAAACACAGATATATAACATGAAACACAGTAAAATGACATACACATATACATAAAACACAGTAAAGTTATAAATACAACAATAAAGAACCCAACTTAATACCTAACAATAATCCTAATCCTATATAGAGGCAATGTGGAAAACACGGACGAGGGGAAGTGATACTCATGCGGTGTCGCAGTGGTGAAATGCTGGGTGATGGTTGATCCCACTGTAGACCCAAGAGGCGTTGTGTTCACTGGTTGAGGCTTGGATCTCAACTTCCAATCCAGAAAGCCGAGAGCTGGCTCAACACTTTCGGTTGAGTCGAAAGGGGCCGCGTGAATCCAACTTCGGGACGGTAGCGGGGCTTCATGAAACGGTGACGTGGAGGGTTCACGAGACGGTGGCGTGGAAGGTTCACGAGACGGTGACGTGGAAGGGGAGGCGGAGAGGTGGCGAACGAGGTAACAAGCGGAGGAGGTGATGGTATAATGCATGTTACGGGCGGGCCGTAACATTTCCTCTCCCCTAAGACCTCCGTAATGGGCTCATGAAGGAAGTGAGACGGGAGATCTTGATAAGGCGTCGGCGATGATGTTGTCCACCCCCTTGATATGGTGGACTTCCAGGTTGAAAGGTTGAGTTAACAAGACCCACCTAAGTATGCGTTGGTTTCGGTTCCTCATGGCGTACAGGAAGGCCATAGGATTGTGGTCGGTGAAGACCTTCGTGATGTGAGGACCAGGATGAAGATAGCACTCAAAACCTTGGAACGCCAGCACGAGTGCCAGAGCCTCCTTCTCGATGGAGGAGTAGTTGAGTTGATGGTGTTTCAGTTTCGCGGAATGATAGGCGATGGGATGGAGGATGCCGCTTGTGGGGTCCGGTTGTAGTAGGACAGCACCCACTCCAACTCCACTCGCGTCCACTTGTAGATGGAAGGGTCGGGAGTGATCCGGCGTCCAGACCACTGGTTCCGAGGAGAGAAACGCCTTGAGGTGTTGGAAGGCTTGGTCACAGGTCGGGGTCCAGTGGAAGGGCACGGAAGTGCTGAGAAGGTCTGTCAGGGGGGCGGCCAGGGTGGAGAAGTTCTTACAGAAGCGTCTGTAAAACCCAGCCATCCCCAAGAACCTCATGAGAGCTTTCCTGGTGGTAGGAACAGGGAAGCCAAGAATGGCCTCCACGTTAGCTCTCTTGGGGTGAACCTTGCCGTTCCCCACCACATGTCCCAGGTAGACCACCGTAGACTTCCCGAAGGTGGACTTGGCTAGGTTGATTGTAAGCCCGGCTTCCTGCAACCGACCCATCAGCCTCCGAAGACGGGTCAGATGTGTCGCCCAGTCGTCCGCAGTCACCACCAGGTCGTCCAGATATGCAGATGTTCCCTCCAAGTCCTGAGTGATGTAATTTATAGCCCTCTGGAAGGTGGCGGGAGCATTAGACAAGCCAAAGGGCATCAATTTGTATTGGTATAGTCCGAAGGGGGTGATGAAGGCGGATATTATTTTGGCCTCGTCCGAGAGGGGAATCTGGTAGTAACCTTTAAGCAAGTCTATAGTGGTTACAAATTTAGCTACTCCTATACTATTTATAAGGTCCTCTATCAAGGGCAATGGGTAGGAGTCTGGCACCGTAACTTTATTTAATTTCCTGTAGTCGGTGCAAAATCGACTACTACCATCTGGCTTAGATGTTAACAGACAGAGAGAAGCCCAGGGAGATATACTAGGTTCTGCAAGGTGATGACAGTGCAGATAGTCTACCTCTTTTTCATCAAGTCTCTTTTAATGGGTGAAATGCGATAGGCTGGTTGTCTTATAGGTTTGATGTCATTAGATATTAATGTTATGTCATGTTGGATAGTATTACAAACTCCTGGAAGGTCACCTGTGATTTCAGAAAAGTCTAGCAATAACTTCTTAAGATCAGACTGTTGTGAAGGTATTAAGGAAAGAAACACCTCATCAAGGTTGGACATGATTTGGCTGTTTGAGGGGCGTCCTTTAGGTGACGAGAAGAGGCATTCGATGTCGGACTCTTCCTCGTGGGGCACAGGACCAGACTCCTTCCCTACCAGACATACAGGTACAGTGCAAGACAAGTCGTCCTCTGGTTCTCTGGAGTGGTAAGGTTTCATTAGATTAATATGAACTAGTTGGGAATCCTTACGACGGTCAGGAGTGTGAACCACATAATTTAATGGACTTAGTTTTTGAGCCACAACATAAGGTCCCATGAACTTACTGTGAAGAGCATTGCCTGGAGTGGGGAGAAAAAGTAAAACCTTGTCTCCTGGTTTGAAACTTCTCATGACAGATTTGGGAAGATAATTCTGTTGCATTTTAGTTTGAGATTTGAGGAAGTTTGATTTAACAAAAGATCTGACTTCACTGATTTTATTCTTAAGGATACTGATGTAGTCAGACACACTGGGGCTTGAAGGAGTATTTTGAGTAAACCATTGATCCTTTAATATTTTGAGAGGCCCCCTGATCTGTCTACCATAGATTAATTCAAAAGGGGAGTAACCTAAAGAATCTTGAGGAGATTTTCTTAAAGCGAAGAGAAGAAAAGAAATACTTTCATCCCATTCTCCTTGATGATCCAAGCAATACTTCTTCATCATGGATTATAATATTTGGTGAAACCGCTCCAGACAGCCTTGGGATTGGGGGTGGTAAGCCGAGGAAGTAACATGGTCGATGTTTAGCTCCTACCGAGGTGAAAAAATGTATTAGATGTTTTACAATGGTCTTTGATGTGATGTTCTTAAGAGGGAATGCTTCAGGGTACCTGGTAGTGGGATCCATGAGGGTTAACAAATACTGATTCCCTCGTTTGGTTTTGGGTAAGGGCCCTACGCAGTCTAGAATGATCTTTTCGAAGGGCTCCGTCTGAACTGGATTAGGCGTCAGAGGAGCTGGCACAAGGCGTTCGTTAGGCTTACCCACAATTTGACATATATGACATGTTTTTACATAGTGTGACACAACCTTTTTCATTCCTGGCCAAACAAAATGTTGAAGAGCCTTCTTGTAGGTTTTTTTGGATGCCTAGATGACATGACAATCCATCATGAGCTAGTTCTATAATGGCTGGTCTTACAGACAAGGGGATGACAACTTGATGTGTTTCTGACCAGGTGTCTAGTTGTTTCAGTTCAGGAGGTCTGTAGGCACGCATCAGGACTCCTTCCTGATAATAAAAACAAGGCAATTTAGACATATCCTTTGTCTCACTGGCAACATGCCTGATCTCAGCCAAAGTGAGATCCTGTTCCTGAGCATTAATCAAATTATCCTTTGAAATGATGTTATTATACAAGTTGTCAGTAGAGGCAATCATTGGTGGAGGAGGTGATGAAAAGGCAGAGGATTTGGACTGAGACCTGGTGACCGCACACACTGGGAAGAAGTGAGGGGATGTTTCGTCCAGGGTCTTGGTGGGACTCTCTGTTAAGGGTGAATCAAGAACAATTAAGTTTGGAACAGCCAAGTTACCCGCAAGACCATTACCCAGTACAAGATGTACCCCCAGTACTGGCAGTTCACCAGGTTTTATGGCTACCTCAACCTCTCCTGAAATGAACGGGCACTGTAAGCTAATATTAGCCAAGGGATAGGAGAGCTGTGATTCGAGACCTGTAAGGATCACCTTCTCCCCAGTGAAAGCCTGTTTGATGTTAGGGATGACATCTTCCCTTAAGATGGATTGGGCAGCACTTGTATCACGCAGAACCTTGATATTTATTGCCTTGTCTTTACCATCAGTCAGGGACACTTTACCTTGATACATGTACGAGTCATAAAGTTCTAGAGGAGAGTTGACAGGGTTAGCTAGGGCCACTGGTTTCTTGTTCTCAAATGTGTTAGGTCTAGGGGACACACAAGAAAATTGACGTTGAGAACCCTTGCAATTTGGGTGTCTACATTTCTGGATTGTGTGGCCTGGCTTCTTACAGTATGTACACCAGAGGGAATTATATGCATTTGGCTAGAATCCGGTTGGCTTACCACCCGCGCCCCCAAAACCTTCCCCAAAGGAGGACCTAACATTAGACAGTGAACCACGACCTCTACTACCCAGGGATCCCATCAACAAAGCAAACACATCAGCCACTTTAGCGGCAGACATAAGATCACTCTCTCCCCGTTCTTCCACATGCCTCAGAATATTAAAGGGTAACTTGTTCTTCCATTCTTCCAGGACCATTAGATTGAGCAACTCCTAAAAGGTGGTAATGTTAAGGGCGGCTAACCATTTCTTAAATTGTCTTAGTTTCTCACTAGCGAATTCAACATAGGTGTGAGAGTCTGGTTTTACATACTTTCGGAACTGTTGTCGGTATCCATCAGAAGTGATAGAGTAGGCGTCTAGAATATTACCTTTGATCTCTTCATATTCTACCTCATCACTAAGGCCGTTGTATACCCTATAAGCTATTCCTACTAGATTAGGGACAAGGAGAGACACCCACTGATCCTTGGGCCATTTATTCCTATTAACAATGCTCTCAAAAGCGCGAAATGACCCGTCAACATCAGATTCATCAAAAGGGGGAACTAGCGGAGCAGCTGTAGCAGGATTAAAGCTTGCTAACTGTTTCTTTATATCTATTTCTTCCCTTCTAAACTTAGCATCATTTCGTAGAGCTAACTCCTGAATTTCTAACTTTTTCTCCTGCCTTCTAAGTTGTAATTGAAATTCTCTCTCTTCTTTTTTTTTTTTTCCGTAGTTCTCTCTCTTCTTTTTCTGCCTGTAGTTGCATTTGTTTTTCATGCATCCGGTATTCTAGTTTAAGCTTCTTAATTTCCCATTGACTTCTCCTACTCTTATCCTGTTCTTCCTGGGGACTGTGTATTATAGTCCTCGTAGAGGCTGACATGGGAGTTAACTCTTCTATGGCATTTCCTAGCAATTGACCTTCTTGCACTAGATGTTCAACAACTACATTCTTAATGACCTCTTTAGTCATCTGAGACGTGATGGGAACATGAAAATGTTTAGCGATGGTCTTCCATTGGTCCTTCTATATATTAGCATCTTTAAGTTGTTCCAGAGAAGGGTCAGCACAAAAATCTTCAACGTTAAACTGAGCGGAAGCCATATTAAATAGAAGTTAAACCACAACAAAAAAAAAATGATAAGCGAATTACTTAAATGAGGAACTTGGCAGAGTGATAATAAAGGCAACCTTGGAAATTACCTAGATTATACTTAAGCAAACACGTATGAGTACAATCACTAATGAGGGGTAAACTAGAGAGTTACGGCATTAAACCAGAGTGCCAGACTCTGTCGAAAGCTTTAGAGACGGCCCTTAAGATTATCTGACACTGTCCACAGTCCGCCTTGTTTTGTGCATTTTTTTCTGTAATTATGGCAAGTGCATGTGTAGTCCCTCTACCCTCTCTAAACCCAAATTGATTGTCGTTATAGTTGTTGTTCAGTTCTAAATATAGCCTTAATATCTTATTAATTAATCTTTTCAATATTTTCCCAGGAACCTCAAATAATGATATAGGTCTATAATTATCGGGCTTGAATGGTGTTTTATCTTGTTTCGGAATTAATATCATAACTGCGTTTTTCCATTTTTTGGGAAGTATCCTGCTAACATTGTGTTGTTGAATATGGTAGTTAGTCTATTAAGGGCAGCGTCAGATAATTCCTTTAATATGGTTTTATTAATTTCACTCACTCCTGGACATGTCTTTTTTTATATTTTTAATTATTTGTTTCACTTCTTGTACTGTTAATTTATCATCTATGTAGTGTGTACCTAGGCGTAATATGTCAGTGTTTCTGTAAGGTTTTATTCTGTGTAAGTTATTTTGTAGATAATTGCGAACATCGTTATTGTTTCCATCATCTTTGTGTTCATCGGAAAATATTTCCACCCAGTGTCTTCGGTGTAGTTCTTCTTTCCCTTTCGTGGTATATATTTTGATGTTATTTTGATTTAGCAGGTAGTGTGGATCTGGTGTGCTACTACCGGTTATTATCTTGATTTTCCTCCAGAATTCCTCTGGGTTTTTGTAGGTGCTGGTAACCCTATGCATTGAGTTATTCCAGGTTCTATTGATGTCTTCTATTAATCTGACTGATAAGATGTTTTATAAGTATTTGTATGTTCTATACAGGTGAATGTTCCAGCCGTGTACTGTAGAATGTTGTTTTATTGCATTAAATCTAACAATTACTTGTTTGATCTCTTCACTATGTTGTGGTGTTGGTAGCTGACGGTAACTTGTATTTGGTATGTATCTTTTCATTGCTATATCTATTTTGCTATGCCAGTTATCGATTGCTGAGTCTATTTATGTTATATCTTTACTATTTAGGCTATCATTGTCCATACTGGTTTCTATAAATTGTTTGAAGCTTTCCCAGTATCCCTGGGTCATATTTAGTCTGAAGGGAGCTGGAATCAATATTGGTGAGGCTGTGATGGTTGCAATGATTGGGATATGATCACTGGTAGTTAGTGGGCCGGGAGTAAAGTGTATATTGTGATAAGGTTTGTAATTAGAAAATATGATATCTGGTGTTGTCCCTCTGCCTTGAATATAAAACGTAGGAAAGTTGGGGCCTAGGTGTTGTATTGTTCTGTTGTGTATGAGAGTGTGAATTTGTCTTCCTTTGGTGCTTTAATGTTGGTATCCAAAGCAAGGATGGTTTGCATTCAAATCAGCAAACATATACACTGGAGTTTGTCTCCTGAAGAGCTTGACAAAATCTGGGATGGGAATGTATGTTCTTGCGGGTGGCTGGTAAAGTGTTGCTAGAATTATATTTCCCGAACTTGTTTCTATTTCTATTGCTAGTAAATCTGAGAGGAAATCGTCCAGGATCTTGTATTTTTGTTGTTTTTTTAACTGCGATAGCAGTGCCATCAGCTTGATTGTTTAGGTTATTTTTTTTTAATACGTTGTAATATAGAATTTTCATTGATCGGCTCTAAGGAATGCAATGACTGTTTATTTGAATTATGTCTGGATCTATTGTTCTGTATGTATTTGTAAGGGTGATCCTTCTGTTATGCCAGTGTTGTACATTGTGGTGTATTAATTTTATCTTGTATGCTGTCATTATGAGTGAATGAAAGGTATTGTTTACTTTGAGTGTTTTCGTGGGCGTCTTTGATCTTTGGGAGGTGGTGTTTTTTCTAGGGTGTGGCCTGATCTTATTTTCCTGAAAGCACTGTCTTCTACTGTGCACCAGCATGAGCTGTCTAACTTAATGTCATTTGTTTTTATTAGATTTATGGTTCAGATGGTCCCTTAAACGATGATGTCTTGGCAAGAATGCCAGTTAAATCTGACATTGAACGACGTATTAGACGAACACGCCAAAAGAGGAGAACATCCAACCACCTCCTCAGTCTCGAAACTTTGAGATACCTAATGATTATGCAGACATTGTCATGACTGGGACCAGCTCAAAATAAAAATGGCTTTGCATAAGCGCGTGGTTTAAGCTGGTGCAGGGAGGATGCTAACATAAACGAGTTACACCTGTAATGAAAGGGTTACACAACGGAGCACAGTACCATCGGCCTTCGAAAAAGGGTTAAATTGTATTACACGGTCACTGGCTGAAATAGTACAAATTCAGTACAAATCCTAGGATTATTTCTTGCTTTAATTAAGTACAAACCTAGGGTTATTTCTTGTTTTAATTCAGTACAAAGCCTAGGCTTAATTCTTGTTTTAATTCAATACAAAGCCTAGGATTATTTTTTGCTTTAATTCAGTACAAAGCCTAGGGTTATTTTTTGCTTTAATTCAGTACAAAGCCTAGGGTTATTTCTTGTTTTAATTCAATGCAAAACCTAGGATAATTTGTTGTTTTAATTCAGTATGCGTGGTTTAAGCTGGTGCAGGGAGGATGCTAACATAAACGAGTTACACCTGTAATGAAAGGGTTACACAACGGAGTACAGTACCATCGGCCTTCGAAAAAGGGTTAAATTGTATTACACGGTCACTGGCTGAAATAGTACTGGTTCAAGTACTACTGGTTCAGTTTGCACTGGTTCAAGTTGCACTGGTTCAGATGACCACTGGTTCAGATGGTCACTGGTTGAATTAGTACTGGTTCAAGTAGTAGTACTGGTTCAGTTTGCACTGGTTCAAGTAGCACTGGTTCAGATGACCACTGGTTCAGATGGTCACTGGTTGAAATAGTACTGGTTCAAGTAGTACTGGTTCAGTTTACACTGGTTCAGATGGTTACTGGTTCAAATGACCACTGGTTCAAATGACCACTGGTTCACTTGACTACTGGTTCAGTTGACCACTTGTTCAGTTGACCACTGGTTCAGATGACCACTGGTTCAGATGGTCACTGGTTGAAATAGTACTGGTTCAAGTAGTACTGGTTCAGTTTGCACTGGTTCAAGTTGCACTGGTTCGGATGGTCGCTGGTTCAAATGGTTACTGGTTCAGTTGACCACTGGTTCAGTAGACCACTGGTTCAGTTGTCTACTGGTTCAGTTGTCTACTGGTTCAGTTGGCACTGGTGCATGTGGTACTGGTGCAAGTGGCACTGGTTCAGTTGACATGGAACCGGTTCCAGCACATTCTGAATAAATCTTTAGGTCTTTTATTTCTGGGCATGAATTGGTGAAGTGATCTTTTATAGCATAGCATTTGGAGCAAGTCTGCACATGGTAAAACTTTTCTTGCCGTATTTGGTAATTAGGAACGCTCATTTGAAACATCCGCAGTCCTAAGTCACATGCTTTATGAGCCATAAGGGTTTGCCCGAATGTAAGTTTCAGAGTCTTAGAGTTTGGAAACTTAAATATGCTGGTGATATTATTCTCAAGCCATGTGTTGTGATGTTGGAGCTCCTCAGCAATTTCCTCTTCTGCATTGTTTTATATGTGTGTATGTCTACATTGAAAATTAATACTGATCTCTTGGCTCTGAGTTCAGGTGGGAGTTGTGGAGAATATTCTTTGTCAGTCAGGTCCGTAATGTTCTGCGTTTGGAAAATCCTATCTTGGTCATCATCGTTGGAGGCTATTATCACTTATCCATCGTTCACTGGGATGAGCTTGGTGATGTAGATTTCATTCCTGGAGAGGATTGCTAGTAGATCCGCTTTTCTTCTTGGGTCTTTTGAATCTCTTGCCTTTATTTTAACCCTTGGCATGATTCCTAGTCATGAGTGACAACGTAAGTATATGGAACACGTTAAGATTCCTTGATACGCGAATTGACCTACAATCACCCCCAAAAAACAATCATCTCCCCAACGGGGGTCGCAGTGGCAGGGATGATTACCCCTACTGGGTCTTTCTTCTCCTGTCAAGTTGTTGTTTCCAGCATGTACACCATAGGGAAGTTTATTTGTGTTAAGTCTGTTTATTTATTACAGTAAGAGAAGGGATGTGTTATGCCTCTAGCCCTCGTTTTCGGTACACCGTCTCTTCTGAGAGACCCCCTCAAGGCTCTGCCGTACGGGGTTCAGGGCACTCTGCGGCAGAAGAAATGTTAAGAAAAGTAGAAGGAAAAAACCCGCAAATGCGCAGGAGTGTACCACCCTACAAAACCTCCAGCAGCTCAGAACAAGAGCCGTGGGGAGGCCAGGTAAGTTAGCACTCTCAAGAGCAGAAGAAGTCCATAAAATTCTGTCATTAGGCTGGAAGTCATATTGCACACTTGTAAGTAGGCCTGAGCGGGCACTCAACCATACAGGGAGCAGCCCCGGTACACAGGCACCAGCTTTCTCTATCTGACACCAGCCAGAAACAAAGTCCAGATTGACCACGAAAGACAGAGTCCAGTTTCCTCTCTAGAGACGAGGTCCAGAGTCCTTGTCTGCGACTAAGTCCAGAGACGTCCTGTCTGAGACAGATTCCAGCAAAGCTTGCTGATACAACCAAAGGAAGAAAACAACATAAAAGACAGAACTCCCTCTAAATTAAATACACAACCTAATTTACTCATTCATCAAAATACAAAATTATATAACTTACCTTATAAATTCCAGCGGAGAAGCAAACGACGGCTCGGCAATTCTAGTAAAGGAACACCTGAAACACAGAGTTAAAGAAAATTACGATACCGATGTAATACTAGCCACAATTGAAACTACAACAGGCCCAATAAACATAGCAACCACCTATCTACCTCCAAGAAGACCTTTCCTACCTATCATAGATTTTCACAATATAGCATCACAAACATTTCCAACATATATAATAGGAAATTTAAATGCTCACCACCCAACAATCTATAAGAAAAAAAGCAACAGTGTCGGCAGATCTATAAAAATGCTCAGTGATTTTAATAAACTCACACATTTAGGTCCAGACTTCCCAACATTCTTAACTCATAACGCAACATCATCACCAGACATAATATTTGCCAATAACAAAACATACCATAACATCAACATAACACAAGGACCAACAACGCCATCAGATCACCTACCAATACTAATAAATATAACATCCCACCCCATACGAACACCAACACCACCCACATATATAATGGAAAAAAACTAATTGGGATGAATTCAAGAATAAAACAATAAATACAACAAAAGACATTAACACCAACCCATACATGTCACAACACACACTAGGCACATGAATAAAACAGTGGCTAGATGGAATAACAACAGCAATGCAACAAAATATACCATTATCCACACACAAAACTCTGGTTAATCCAGTATATAATAAAAAAGTCAAAGAATTACAATGGTGGGCAAACAGATTGCTAAATAACAGCCTCAGAAATGGCTGGACCTATACAACATACACCACCTACAAAACCATAAAACAAAATATAATAACAAAATAAAAGTAACTGGGAAAAAAAAATAAAAACACTAAATAAATTGTATGCAGACCCACAAAAAATCTGGCAGAATATAAAAATACTAAAAGGCAACCAAACCAATACTAATTCACATCTAGTAGTAAACAATAAGAAAATACACAAATGTTTTTAGAATAAACTCCATGGAAAACCTACAATATGATGCAGACACGGAAATCAGAGTCAATATCTACCTAGAAGATAAAGTCCAAACACTACCTAATATACAAGGAAACCCAAATAGTTTATCCAATGACACTTACTACACAACACTGATCACAACACAAGAAATAAAACAAACAATAAAACAATTAAAAAAACAACACACCTGGGGAAACAAAAATAAATAAAGTAATATTACAAAACTTACCAGACAACGTGTTCGAAATACTTACACAATTATTCAACATAGCTCTCTCAATGGGACACTTTCCACAACCATTCAAACACGCCAGAATCATACTCTTCCCAAAACAGAACAAACCATCAACTGATCCAATTAACTATCGCCCAATTTCACTTAAGGAAGTACCCGGAAAAATCTTCGAAAGAATAATTAACAAAAGAACAAGAACTTTCTTAGACGCCAATAAAATCCTACCAGACTCCCAACATGGTTTCAGATCAGGAAGATCAATTGACACAGCAATAACAACAACAATACAAGTAATCTCAAAAGCAATCTCAGTCAATAAACTCTGTTGTATTGCACTAAGGGACGTATCAAAAGCTTTTGATAAAGTATGGCAAAACGGATTAAAGTTCAAATTAAGTCAATTAAAACTACCCAACATCCTTCACAAAATTCTATGCAGCTTTCTAGACAATCGCTCTGCCTCAATATCAATAAAAATCTACACATGACCATCATTCCAAATTCACAGTGGGGTACCTCAAGGCAGTAGCATCTCATCCACACTCTATACCATCTACACCCACGACATTCCATCACCACTCACAGAAAGTTTTCTTATGGTGCTTTTGCAGTTGCTGTTGTTGACACCAAATTCCAGACACCAGATTTAACCGCCAAATCCGTAGAGGGTACGTCCCTGACGCTTGAGGGCGTAGACGACGTCCATGGCAGTGACGGTCTTGCGCTTGGCGTGCTCGGTGTAGGTGACGGCATCCCTGATGACGTTCTCGAGGAACACCTTTAGCACCCCACGAGTCTCCTCGTAGATGAGACCGGAGATGCGCTTGACGCCGCCTCGGCGAGCCAACCGACGGATAGCGGGCTTGGTGATGCCCTGGATGTTGTCACGCAAAACCTTACGGTGACGCTTGGCTCCTCCCTTTCCAAGTCCCTTGCCTCCTTGCCGCGGCCAGTCATGGTGACAGATGATGAGGCGCTGCTGTAGTAGTAGTAGTAGTAGTGATACGATGTCTCGCTCACGAGTGTGACTCGCATTTTTGCCTCGCGGTAATATATATATGGAGCAGGTGCCTTCCCGGTTGTAGTAGGGTAACAATATTTCCTGTTTTTCCCACTTGATCCAACATCGCTGGGTCATACGAACACGGTCTCCGTCTCGTCGTTGACCCTCGGACCACGCATCCGAGACGTACAACCGAGAGGCAAGCAAGAAAACGGCGTAAAACCAAATAATATCGAGTCGGAGGAGGTGCCAGATTTTCCAGCCAGCGGCATGCATGCAGCGAGCAACAAGCCAACCAGCCAGCCAGCCACAGAGGGAGGCAGACTGAGTCTGTGTCAGAATAATAATAATAATAATAATAATAATAATAATAATAAGAAGAAGAAGAAGAAGAAGAAGAAGAAGAAGAAGAAGAAGAAGAAGAATGAGAGAGACAGACAGACAGACAGACAGACAGACAGACAGACAGACAGACAGACAGACAGACTGACAGAGATTAATCCAATAGGGAAACGATATTAAACCAAGAAACACCTAGAAAGGACTTGATTCACAGGGTATACGGAGTATAGTAGGGCAAGCCAGGAAGAATTTAAAGGGGCCTAAAATCTCACATCGAGTGCCAACGACCACACCACGTTGAACACACCGCTTCTCGTCCGATCAGCGAAGTTAAGCAACGTTGGGTCCGGTTAGTACTTGGATGGGTGACCGCCTGGGAACACCAGACATATACATTGTGATGCTCTAAAGAGACAAGTTAGAGGAATTTGTGTATATTTCTAAATACATTTTGCATTGGTTTTGCAAACGCAAGAACAATGCTTGACAACGTTTCCTTGGAGCGTTATCACATCCTTCTGGGTGACCGAGTGAGGTCACAGGTCAAAGTGACCGTGTTAATTCATGGGTCAATTCTCTCCGCTGCCAGCCAGAATGAGAGAGAGAGATAAAGATATATATATATATATATATATATATATATATATATATATATATATATATATATATATATATATATATATATATATATATATATATATATATATATATATATATATATATATATATATATATATATATATATATATATATATATATATATATATATATATATATATATAGATAGATAGAGAGAGAGAGAGAGAGAGAGAGAGAGAGAGAGAGAGAGAGAGAGAGAGAGAGAGAGAGAGAGAGAGAGAGAGAGAGAGAGAGAGAGAGAGAGAGAGAGAGAGAGAGAGAGAGAGAGAGAGAGAGGAGAGAGAGAGAGAGAGAGAGAGAGAGAGAGAGAGAGAGAGAGAGAGAGAGAGAGAGAGAGAGAGAGAGAGAGAGAGAGAGAGAGAGAGAGAGAGAGAGAGAGAGAGAGAGAGAGAGAGAGAGAGAGAGAGAGAGAGAGAGAGAGAGAGAGAGAGAGAGAGAGAGAGAGAGAGAGAGAGAGAGAGAGAGAGAGAGAGAGAGAGAGAGAGAGAGAGAGAGAGAGAGAGAGAGAGAGAGAGAGAGAGAGAGAGAGAGAGAGAGAGAGAGAGAGAGAGAGAGAGAGAGAGAGAGAGAGAGAGAGAGAGAGAGAGAGAGAGAGAGAGAGAGAGAGAGAGAGAGAGAGAGAGAGAGAGAGAGAGAGAGAGAGAGAGAGAGAGAGAGAGAGGTGGTGTGTGGGGAACAAGGTTTTCATTGACACATAGGCTTTAATCCTTAATTTGCCAACAACGTCACAGGCCGGGAAATTCCTAAAAAATGCCAACGTCTAAGTGATCTTCAGACTATAATTTTTTGTTTAACAATTTGTCATGGCGGTGGGTATTGGGTCAATGAAATGATCGATTGCTAGCTTTACATCATCCATCCATCCTAATATGACCATAGAATCTAAAATAGTTGCTTTGCTGATGTCAGGTATATTTGAGAAATCATATTCTTTGTATGTAAAATATAATGTTTTTTTTGTTGATCGTAGTTGCTAAAGTGTGTATGTGTATATATTACGATTTTTATGCTATTTGTTGGTGGCCCTTGCATTTGAAATAATTTTATTGTGAAATTGTCAACTTTTTTATTCGGTAGGGGCTAATGTATGTAATGTTTATGCTAATTTATTGTAATTTATGGAAATTGTTTAAAAATTTATGCAAATTAGCCAAATACATTTTTTTTGGGGGGTCGAGGGGGCGGCGAGGGCACCCCCCCGCTAAATATTGAGCTGGGACGCGCGCGAAAATCACTCCATTTTATAATTTTGCGATTTATGCAAATATCCGGTAAATCATGTAAAAAAAAAAAAAAAATTCCTCGTCTAGAATTGTCGGTGGGATCCTTCTGTCCCTCTCTCCCTCTCTCTCCCTCCCTCTCTCTCTCTCTCTCTCTCTCTCTCTCTCTCTCTCTCTCTCTCTCTCTCTCTCTCTCTCTCTCTCTATTTTTGAAAGTGTGTGTGTGTGTGTGTGTGTGTGTGTGTGTGTGTGTGTGTGTGTGTGTGTGTGTGTTTTCTGATTTTCTTTTCTCTCTTTCCTTCCTCTTTTCTCTCCCTCTCACCTGCATCAATTTCTTTGAGTTAGTCATGACATGTCATTATGGTTGGGGGGGGGAGTTTTCTGTGGTTGTCGAAAACTCTTACGTCATTCCCGTCCAATCGTAAGGCAAGGTTGGGCCACGGCAAACCGTATATAAAGAAGTGCCAGCCTAAGCGCTGAACTATAGATAATTTTGACACAGACATACTGCAAATAACAATACAAACAAATACAGGGCCAATTGATATAGACACAACATACTTACCACCTCGAAGAGCTTACCTCCCGATAACCGACTTCCACCGACTCGCATCTAACACCGACCCCATGTACATCATTGGAGATCCTAATGCAAAACACCCAAGTATAGGGACACATACCACAAATGCGGTAGGGAAGGGACTTGAAATGTTATTCAATGCTAAAAAACTAATCCATCTCGGTCCAAATTTTCCTACATTTATAGGACACAATGCCCTAACAACACCAGACATTATTTTATCAAACACAAACACGTACCATAATCACACCATACAAGCGGGACCAACCACCATTTCAGACCATATATCAGTAATTATCACCCTCACCACACAACCAATCACGATTCCATCTCCAGCTAAACCTCACTATAAGTCCGCCAACTGGGAAAAGTTCAAGACACATGTCGATAATAACATACAGGATATAAACACCACACACCTAAAAAATGAAGAAATAGACACAAATATTAAGAATTGGTATGATACAGTATCCAAAGCTATTAAATTACACATACCTACAAGAACATTCTCAACAATATGCAAACCAATAACTAACACTGCAATAAAACAAATTCAGTGGAATCTCAAACAATACTTATAGGAAGCAGAAACTCTAGGCTGGCACTACACAAAGTTCGTTATATATAACACACTAAGGAGACATCTAATAGAGGAATGCAAATTATAACACACTAAAAACTGGGAAAACACTATCACGAACCTAGCACATGCCTATAAAAACCCAAAAAAATTATGGAACACACTACAAAAATCAAAATGCAACAAGCAAATCATTTCACCCTAAATAATACACTACAGCAAGAAAATATACGATAATGAAGATAAATAAGTAATATTTCGAAACATATGGAAAAATATTTTCTCAATTAACCCAGAAAAAAAATGCACTATTTGATCCAGTGAACGAAACAGAGGTTAACAGATATTTAACAGACAACCACAACAGAATCAACTCATACACAACATCTGATCTTAACAGACTAAACAACGATAGCTACATCACATCAAGAATAACATAGCAAGAAGTCATCAACACTATAAAATCACTCAAATACAACACACCTGGCCACATTAACATTAATAAAACAATTATTGCCAACCTACCAATGAGCGCCATAAAAATTCTCACGCAGATTTTTAACCACACATACACCGCTGGATACTTTCCACAACAATTTAAAGGAGCAATAATCAAACTAATTCCAAAACATAACAAATCTACAACCGAGCCATTGAACTATAGACCGATATCGCTACTGGAGGTACCAGGAAAAATTCTGGAAAAAATAAATAAAAGACTCAAAACACATCTAGAATATAATAACATATTATCACCCACACAACACGGGTTTAGATCCGGCAGAGGCACCGACACAGCGCTCGCAATAACATCGAAGGCAAAAGCACACTTCCTAGGAAAAAGAACAATGCTGCATTGTCCTAAGAGACGTATCAAAGGCTTTTGATAAAGTCTGGCAAAACGGTCTTAAGTACAAAATTAATAACACAGGAATGCCAGTAATACTCTCTAAAATTATATGCAACTTTTTGGACGATAGAAATGCCCGTATCTCCCTGCACAACTACACTGTAAATAGTTTCAACATAGCAAGCGGAGTACCACAAGGAAGCTCGATCTCACCTACCTTATACACACTGTATACTCACGATCTCCCGTCACCATCCTGGGGCAGTATTAACGTAGCTTACGCAGACGACATAACACAAATAATTTCACAACCTGGAAAATCTAGGAGAATGTTAGCAAAGAAAGTAGAGAGAGAATTATAAAAATAAATAACTACGAAAGAAAGTGGAGAATAAAAACAAACACTAATAAATTTACTATCATCCCGATATCTATTAAGAAAACACACCCAATAAGGATACATGAAACAATCATTCTTTACTCTAAGGAAGGAAAAAAATTGGCATGCACATAAACACATAAGGATTCACTAATCACATCACTCACATATCAAAAAAAAAAAACTCAGCCATGACATCACTAAACTCAATAAAACAAATTTTATGGTTTAAGCACTAAAATATAGACTCACCTAATTAAAGCTTGTATACTTCCAATAATTACATATCCATCATAACCTTTGTGCGCAACATCAAAGACAGTCATGCACTCAATACAGGTAATCCAAAACAAAGCACTGAGGTTTGCATTCGACGAAAAATACCCATACACAAAAAACACAGAGGAAATGCATTATGTATCCGACTTAAATGCAATCAATGTAACACTGTACAACAAAGGGAAAAAATAAAAGAAAAAATGATCAACACTCTTCAAGATGACACATACATACGACTAATAACAAACAATGAGTACGAACATAACTGGTTTAGAAGTCCATCCCGAAACCTAGGGAATGAGATCCCCTCACAAATTTACAGTCACACAGTAAACACACACACACACACACACACACACACACACACACACACACACACACACACACACACACACAGGAAGCTTCTTGAATTTAAACTAAACAGATCCACCACTCCCACTGACCTCACCATCAAAATTTACAGAGAATTTGCCCCAGAACTTGCCACACCCCTTTGCTCTATCATCAATGCCTCCCTTGCTCAACATTCCTGCCCCAATGACTGGAAGACATCTTACGTCACCCCCCTCCCCAAGATTTCTAATCCACAGTCACTGAATGATCTAAGACCAGTCGCCATCACCCCTATACCCAGCCTTATCTGTGAAGATTTTGTTTTCGACTGGGCCTATAACAAAATTTGTAACTCTATTGACACACAACAATTTGGCAATATTAAATCCACCTCCACATCTCACTACCTTGTCAGCTTCCTGGAATTCGTCCACAGCCACCTGGACAAACGCAACACTTCTCTAGCTATTACTTTTGTTGACTTCAGAAAGGCCTTTGATCTTGTTGATCACACTGTTGTGATAAATAAAGCCATCACTCTGGGTCTCTCTCCTACCTGATAGCGTGGTTGGCAGACTTCCTCACGGGAAGGCGTCAGGACGTTCGTTATCAGGGTTCTGTCTCCTCTTTCCAACAGCTCACATGCGGGGTCCCTCAAGGGACCAAGATGGGTCCCCTGTGTTTCCTCATCCTTATCAACGATGCTCTCGTCCACACCCCCACCGCTGGAAGTATGTGGACGACTGCACCGTGGGCGTACCCGTCAACAACACCAACCCAGACTTCTCAGCACTGCAGTCCACTCTAAACCAACTACAGACGTGGACGGAGGACAACAAATGACCATCAACCACACCAAGACCGTGGTGATGCACATTTGTACCTCCACAGCAGCAGTTCCCCCTCCCCAGCTTTTTGTGGGCCCTCACTCCCTCCAGGTGGTCCGCAGCACCAAGCTTCTAGGTGTCTTGGTGGATGATCAGTTAACATGGAAGCAGCATGTTTCCAACATTATCAGGTCAGCCTCATATAAAATCTATTTACTGCGCCGACTCAGGTCCCTGGGAGCACCGGCAGATGAGCTGAGGGGAGTGTACCTCATCTTTATACAACCTAAGCTCATGTACGCCGCCCCAGCGTGGTCCTCCTCCCTGAACCTCACACAACGACAACAGCTGGAGAGGGTTCAGAGGAGGGCGTTCAGGGTCATCCTTGGGCCTGCCTACAAGTCCTACGAGGACGCCCTGACCTGCCTGAGTCTGCCGAGGCTGGCCACAAGACACCAGGAAGCCTTGGAAAAATTTGGGGAAGGACTGCTGCGTCATCCACGTCTCCGCCACCTGCTACCACCCGACGTGCCTCCCCCTGCTCGCGCCACCCGACACCATAATCGCGTGGCGCCTTTGAGAGCACGGCGCACGGATCGGTACCGGCTCAG
Source organism: Portunus trituberculatus (assembly GCF_017591435.1). Taxonomy (NCBI): domain Eukaryota; kingdom Metazoa; phylum Arthropoda; class Malacostraca; order Decapoda; family Portunidae; genus Portunus; species Portunus trituberculatus. The sequence continues at coordinate 46,896 of NC_059268.1, forward strand.
CGCGGTGCCCACTATTGTGCGAGCTTTAAATAAATAAGTGAATTTCTAGGTTAAGTTTAGCCATAGTTAGGTTAAGCATTTTTAGTTCATTGTGGTAATGTCCCCCCCCCCTGTACATTTTCAGTGTATTTTTTTACATTGCCTAACTAATAAACCGTTTATTATTATTATTATTATTACACACACACACACACACACACACACACACACACACACACACACACACACACACACACACACACACACACACACACACACACACACACACACACACACACACAACAAAAAAATAAATAAAAAATAAATAAATATATAAATAAAAAATAAGTAAATAAATAATAATTATATATAAATATATATATATATATATATATATATATATATATATATATATATATATATATATATATATATATATATATATATATATATATATATATATATATATATATATATATATATATATATATATTAGGTGGATCGTTTTACACTTTTTTTACAATTCAAATTCCAATAGTGATTAAAAGTTGTGTATCCATGAGAAAATAATTACTGTGGAATTTCACATTTCTAAAACAATATCTTCTGCCTCCCCAATGAGTTAAAATATCGTAAAATAAGTAAAAAAATAGGGTATTTTAATGATTTTTTAATTAGTATAAGACAGGCATATATCACATTGCAATAGTGTTTAATATATTCTAAATAGTTGCCTTAATACTGAGAAAAAAAATGGTTTCTCCTAGATATTATCTTCTGCCTCCCCAATGAGTTGAAAAATCGTTATAAGAGCGAAAAATATGGCATTTTCGGGATTTATTTTAGTGTGAGCCAGGTATATAATCATGTAGCAATAGTTACACATATTGTCTAAATTACTGCCTAAAGACACAATTAATTTCTTCTGCTTCCCTAAAATACCCATTACTTTATAAAAAATCCTATTCATAAAATAAATGCTATTAAAAAAAACTTTATTTGCAAAAGTATCAAAAATGACTGTAGCCTATGCAATATTGCAGTGATGTAGCCTACTTGTGTAGCCCTAAATCTCCCATTAGGCAACTGCACTTTATGCTCTGGTCTCCCTTTCAGCTAGTCTTCATTCATCAGTCGTTGAGGTTGCACCACAGAAGCTTGCTCCCTACTTCTAGACTGGGGGGATACTCAAGAAAGGATGGCCTCTCACGAAACCAGACTTGCAAGTATATGTCCCATATTTGGGACACCACAGGATTTAAATGTGAACTGTCTTCCAACATATTGTGACGTTATGAGATGCTACCAATATGAACGGCAAAATCTTCTGAGATAAGTGCCTGTGTTATTTCAAAACTGAAATCTGTATGGCAGAGAGCCTCTATTCCATATGTGTCTGATGAGCGTATTACGCAAATGTTGAAAACCTATCACACTAAATACAAAACATTACAAAAGCCAGAAAAGGAACGGAAGAAAGTCAAGAGTTACCAAAAGAAAGTACACGCTTTTCAAACTGATGCTCAGGCCAGACTCTTTGATATTGCTGCATGCAAGTGCAAGGAATTCAAGAATTGTAAGTGCAGCAAGGAAAGGAGAGTGCATCCAATGGAGCAAGAGTTTCTATTGGATCAAAGAACTAAGAGAAAAATGGCTATTGGATCTTTGGATGCTACCACAACTAAGAAGAATGTTAAACGGTTGAGTAGAAAACAAACCGTACCTGTACCTGGCCCAAGTATTAAAAATGATTACTGTGAAAATGAATTGGATTACAGTACAAGTTCTACAAGTGAAGACAGTGAAGAGGACTTTACTCCACAACCTCCTGCTAGAGCAAAACAGAAACGAGAAGGAATAAGCAAGAAAAGCAGTCTGGAATCACTCGCTATTGCATTTGATCGTGGTGTCTTATCTGACAGAGCTGCGGCTTCAGTAGCAAGTGCTGTTCTTGATGATCTTGGCATGATAGCAGAAACAGGAGTAATTGACAGAAACAAAATTAGAAGAGCACGTACAGCAGCAAGAAGTAAAATGCAGACTCAAGACAAAGTGACTGAACCACCAATCAGCATCTACTTCGATGGCCGCAAGGATAAAACACTGACTACAGAAGGAAAAGGAAGAACTCAACTTAAAAGGACGATAAATGAAGAACACATCACTTTTTTCTTCTTTCCCCCCTTCTAGTTGACTGACAGTTAGTTTACTTGGAGGAGGTGTACTTACTGACAGCCTTGGTGCCCTCAGAGACGGCGTGCTTTGCCAGTTCGCCGGGCAGAAGGAGACGGACGGCAGTCTGGATTTCCCGGCTGGTGATGGTGGATCGCTTGTTGTAGTGTGCCAGGCGGGATGCCTCGGCAGCGATGCGCTCGAAAATGTCGTTCACGAAAGAGTTCATGATTGACATAACCTTGTAGTACACGCCAGTGTCGGGGTGGACCTGCTTGAACACCTTGTAGATGTAGATGGAGTAGCTTTCCTTCCTCCTCCGCTTCTTCTTCTTGTCCCCTTTGGCTATGGCCTTCTGAGCCTTGCCAGCCTTTTTGGCAGCCTTTCCTGATACTTTGGGAGCCATGGTAGTAACGGCGTCGTTCAACTTGCGAAGAGTTGTGTTGTGTTGCACCCGACGTGTGTGTGTATGAAAGGTATGCCACAAACGAGTGGCGTCGGCCTTAACTGCCTTAGTGGCGGCCCACAAGTGATTTCAAAGATTTGGAAGAGGCATCTATTTGACACTTGGAGAGTCTGGCTTACCCACGTGTAGTCGGTGTCAGATACACCCTTTGTGTCTAAGAGTGTCTCTTCTCATTTAAAAGTGGAATTCTTCCGTCCTTTGTTCATGTGGAAGTCTGGCATACCTGCATATAGCAGAGTGCGAGATATACCCCGTTGCATCAGTAAGAAAAGATTTTTTTACAAATGTGTTGTGGAGAGGAAATGTTAACGTGGAAGTTGTAGTGCCCTAACGAGGTCGATGAGTCGATTAATGCTTGTGTTTCTGATGACGTGTGGCGCGGCAGAAACTCTTTCAAGATAGTGTGCTGTTCTTTGGCATTCTTCTATGTAGTGTATAAGTGGCGTGTTTGAGGGCGTATTACAGTGTGTGTATGACTGAGGAAGTGTGTCTTTGAGTTCATCAAAGCAGTGATATCCAAGGTGGAGTCTGTGTAGTCTTGTCATGATATGTCTTGGTAGGTTGCATGGCGGATGTGGGAAGGCACTTGTGATGCAGTACCAGTTGGCGCTGGGGGATCCTTTAGCTACGTGCTGCTGAAGGTCATGGCGGCAGCGTATGAGAGCAGCTTTTTTGACAGTTGTGTTGAAGAGTGACAAGGATGGGGCGGCCCTGGCATTGATGGCTGGGAATTTGAGGGCATCTCTCGCAGCCTGATCAGCGATATCATTTCCTTTAAT
>NC_059268.1:50791-86495 GCF_017591435.1 Portunus trituberculatus
TACGGGAATGTCAGCTGTTTCTTGCTGTATTGTGCCTTGCTGTCTCCAGCCTCCTGCAGCTCTGCCTTGTCTGCTGTATTTTGGCCTGCCACTGCCTGCTGTCTCACGTGGGCTTCTCGACGCTTGGATCTTCCTACCTACAGCTTCGTTCGCAAGTTTTTGCCTGCAGCTTTCTCCCTGCTGACTACCTTTTCTTCTTTCTTTGGGGGGATAGAATAGATTGGGTGAAGGAAGAAGGAAAGGTTGGTGATAGTGGAAGAATAGATTAGAAAAATGAAAGACAGTAGGAGATTTGACAGGTGACGGGCTTACCGTCTTGCTATTCATATTTTTTTTTTTAACCATGACCTTTTTCTAAACTACTTTTTTCATATATATATAACTTTTTACATTTGGTGGCCGCAATTATTATTATTATTATTTTACATATATATACATATATATACTTTTTTATTTATTTATTTATTTTTATTTATTTATTTATTTATTTATTTATTTATTTATTTATTTATTTATTTATTTATTTATTTTTTTTTTTTTTGTGTGTGTGTGTGTGTGTGTGTGTGTGTGTGTGTGTGTGTGTGTGTGTGTGTGTGTGTTTACTGTGTAAATTTGTGAGGGGATCTCATTCCCTAGGTTTCGGGATGGACTTCTAAACCAGTTATGTTCGTTCTCATTGTTTGTTATTAGTCGTATGTATGTGTCATCTTGAAGAGTGTTGATAATTTTTTCTTTTATTTTATTCCCTTTGTTGTACAGTGTTACATTGATTGCATTTAAGTTGGATAGATAATGCATTTCCTCTGGTTTTTGTGTAGGGTATTTTTCGTCGAATGCAAACCTCAGTGCTTTGTTTTGGATTACCTGTAATGAGTGCATGACTGTCTTTGATGTTGCGCACAAAGGGTATGATGGATATGTAATTATTGGGAGTACACAAGCTTTAATTAGGTGAGTCTTTATTTTAGTGATTAAACCATGAATTTTTTTTATTGAGTTTATTGATGCCATGGCGGAGTTTTTTTTTTATGTGAGTGATGTGATTAGTGAATCCTTTTGTGTTTATGTGCATGCCAAGTATTTTTCCTTCCTTGGAGTAAGGAATGATTGTTTCATGTATCCTTATTGGGTGTGTTTTCTTAATAGCTATCGGGATGATAGTAAATTTATAAGTGTTTGTTTTTATTTTCCACTTTCTTTCGTAGTTATTTATTTTTATTATTTCTCTCTACTTTCTTTGCTAACATTCTCCTTGATTTTCCAGGTTGTGAAATGATTTGTGTTATGTCGTCTGCGTAAGCTACGTTGATACTGCCCCAGGATGGTGACGGGAGATCGTGAGTATACAGTGTATAAAAGGTAGGTGAGATCGAGCTTCCTTGTGGTACTCCGCTTGCTATGTTGAAACTATTTCCAGTGTAGTTGTGCAGGGAGATACGGGCATCTCTATCGTCCAAAAAGTTGCATAGAATTTTAGAGAGTATTAGTGGCATTCCTGTGTTATTAATTTTATATTTAAGACCGTTTTGCCAGACTTTATCAAAAGCCTTTGATACGTCTCTTAGGACAATGCAGCATTGTTCTTTTTTCCCTAGGAAGTGTGCTATTGCCTCCGATGTTAATGCAAGCGCTGTGTCGGTGCCTCTGCCTGATCTAAACCCGTGTTGTGTGGGTGGTAATATGATATTATATTTTAGATGTGTTTTGAGTCTTTTATTTATAATTTTTTCCAGAATTTTTCCTGGTACCTCCAGTAGCGATATCGGTCTATAGTTCATTGGGTCTGTTGTAGATTTGTTATGTTTTGGAATTAGTTTGATTATTGCTCCTTTAAATTGTTGTGGAAAGTATCCAGCGGTGTATGTGTGGTTAAAAATCTGCGTGAGAATTTTTATGGCGCTCATTGGTAGGTTGGCAATAATTGTTTTATTAATGTTACTGTGGCCAGGTGTGTTGTTTTTGAGTGATTTGATAGTGTTGATGACTTCTTGCTCTGTTATTCTTGATGTGATGTAGCTATCGTTGTTTAGTCTGTTAAGATCAGATGTTGTGTATGAGTTGATTGTGGTTGTCTGTTAAATATCTGTTAAGCTCTGTTTCGTTCACTGGATCAAATAGTGCATTTTCTTCTGGGCTAATTGAGAAAATATTTTTCCATATGTTTCGAAATATAACTTCTTTATCTTCATTATCGTATATTTTCTTATTGTGTATTATGTAGGGTGAAATGGTTTGCTTGTTGCATTTTAATTTTTGTAGTGTGTTCCAGAATTTTTTTGGGTTTTTATAGGTATGTGCTAGGTTCGTGATAGTGTTTTCCCATTTTTTAGTGTGTTGTAATTTGCATTCCTCTATTAGCTGTCTCCTTAGTGTGTTATATATAACGAACTTTGTGTAGTGCCAGCCTAGAGTTTCTGCTTCCTGTAAGTATTGTTTGAGTCTCCACTGAATTTGTTTTATTGCAGTGTTAGTTATTGGTTTGCATACTGTTGAGAATGTTCTAGTAGGTATGTGTAATTTAATAGCTTTGGATACTGTATCATACCAATTCTTAATATTTTTGTCTATTTCTTCTTTTTTTAGGTGTGTGGTGTTTATATCCTGTATGTTATTATTGACATGTGTCTTGAATTTTTCCCAGTTGGCGGACTTATAGTGAGGTTTAGCTGGAGATGGAATCGTAATTGGTTGTGTGGTGAGGGTGATAATTACTAGTATATGGTCTGAGACGGTGGTGGGTCCCGCTTGTATGGTGTGATTATGGTACGTGTTTGTGTTTGATAAAATAATGTCTGGTGTTGTTAGGGCATTGTGTCCTATAAATGTAGGAAAATTTGGACCGAGATGGATGAGTTTTTTAGCATTGAATAACATTTCAAGTCCCTTCCCTACTGCATTTGTGGTATGTGTCCCTATACTTGGGTGTTTTGCATTAAGGTCTCCAATGATGTACATGGGGTCGGTGTTAGATGCGAGACGGTGGAAGTTGGTTATCGGGAGGTAAGCTCTTCGAGGTGGTAAGTATGTTTTGGCTATATGAATTGGCCCTGTATTTGTTTGTATTGTTATTTGCAGGATGTCTGTGTCAAAATTATCTATAACTTTATGTTTTATGTGAGACTTAACCAGTATTGCACTGCCATCATGGGGTTCATTGCTTGTGTTAATGATGTGTTGAGGTGTAATTATGAATGTGTATTGTGTTGTGTGAAAGTCCATGGCTGTTTATTATTATAACGTCGGGATCTATTTCTCTATGTGTTTGCAAGCTTGTATTTGTGGGGTGACCAATGTGCTACATTGTGTTGCATTATTGTTAGCTTATTCATGTAATGGAATGTGAAGATGTGTTAAGTTGTTTATTGTTTTTCCCCTTTGTTTGCTAATGCTTTATTTATTTGTTTATTTTGATGCGTATCTGATTTGATTTTGGGGGCCTGCCAGTTGGTGGTGTCAATTCTTGAACGAGTCCGTTTCTTATTTTGTTGAATTGACTATCCTCTATTGTGCACCAGCAGTTGTTGAGATCTATTTCATTGTTTAAGATATGTATCATTACTTCTTGTTCTGAATATGATGTGTTAGTGTATCTCCATTTGTATTTGCCTCCATCAATACCAGTTTTTATATCTCTGAGATTTAGGTTCCTTCCCTTGGCCATCCATCCCTTTTTTTGCATATAATTTGTAGTCCAATTGCTTGTCCAGGTATTTTTTCCAGTGTTGGCATTTCTTCGACCTGACTGTCGTCTTGCCTCGTATAAGATGTTGCAGATTCTTCTTCATTTCCAGGTGTATGGTGGCTGTTTTGTGTAATTCTGTGCTCTCTTGGGTGGTAGTCTTGTGTGTGGGTAGGAAAGTTTTCATCTCTGCTGTTTAGAATCATTCTGGAAGGTGGATTATCTGGTAGTATTATTGTAGGCAAGTTATTCAGCTGTAGTGCTCTGTTTATTTCCTTATTGTATGAACCAGGGTTGACAGAGTTGATCATATGGGCATGCATCATACATGCCATAATCTTTGTGGCTGTTTCCTTTTCTAAAATTGGGCCTATTGAAATGGGTGTTGGTGGCTTTGTGCTGTTTGCTGCTTGTGAGTGGGTTTTGGTGGAGTTCTCCTTACGGTGCCGTTTTTCCTCAATTATCTTCTTCCTCTGAGGACACTTATTTGCCAGAGGACGATGGTCTCCCAGGCAGTTAATGCATTTTTTCTTGTTGGACTGGCTGCATTCTTTCCATGTGTGTTCATTAGAGGAACATTCTGAACAGATCTTATATTCTTTTGGCATGGGACATTTGGATGTTGAGTGGTCTTCCAGCGAATAGCATTTTAGGCAAGTTAGGACTGGGATATAATCTTCTACTTTGATGGTGTGTGGTGGAATACTCATACTAAACCCGAGTATGCCATTCTCTGTTGCTTTTTTGGCAGCTGCTGTTTCTTTGAATGTGATCTTCATTATCTTGGTTCGTGGTATTTTGAATATATTCTCTATCCCTTCTTCATCCATTGATTCTGTGCAGAAAATTCTTCTTTAATTTGTTCCTCTGTGTGGTGGAAGATGTATTCTTCTGTGTTGAATATCAGGATTGTACGTTTGGCCCTGAGTTCCGGTGGTAGGATGGGTTGAAAGTTATTGTTGTTGAGGTCATGCTGGGTTTTTCCTTGAAATATTTTGTCCAGGTCATCATCTGAGCGGGTGAGAACGATGAATCCATCTTGCGTGGGTATGATTCTTGTTGCATAGATCAGGTTTTCTGCCAGGGTCTTCAACAATAGTAATTTTCCTGCGTGACTTGTGTCTTCACATTTCAGTTTTACTCTTGCCATTTTCGGTTAATCACTGACATCTGGTACCTAGAGGAGTCCGATGAGAGAATATATGGCAACAGAGATTATCCAGTTAAAGCTTAAGGTAAAGGAGAAGAGAAGCGACAGTGGAGGTAGAACGGAGGAGAAATACACAGGATACAATTAAAAAGGAATTACCTACTCCAGTGGTCCCTAGGGACCCCCCCCATTCTAAAAGGGGTCGAAGGGGCACCCACTGGAGCCTCACAAGGAGACTTTACCTGTCCCTATAAGTTGCTGTAAGACAGCATGTACACAGTACCTGTATAGAAGACAGGCAAACAATTGTAAACAGGTTACTCAACAAGACCCACCACAAGGGGGAGAGGGCAGAGCTTTCGGTGCCCACCCCCCAAGGGTATCGTTGGCTGCCCCGCGAAGGAAGCGAAATGAAAAATAATGAGGAAAAGGCAAAGAGGGGCGCCAACTGTCTCTGGGCGGAGCCACCTACCTACCGTCACCGGCAGCTTGAGAGGGTCACTCTCTCAGGCTGTAGGGCGAATAGACACGCAAGCGATCCCAACCAGAGCGCAGAGCTTGGGATACGAGAGGGGGAGGGAGGAAGGGCCCCACTCAGGCGGACACTCACCGGACAGGGAGTGTCCCGGTACACAAATGGGTCCTTTGTCTATACTGCAAGGGAAGAATCCCCCTTTTTTGGCATTAAGAGATGGAACCGCAAGACAAGCGGGCAGCCTGGCAGATGTGCAGTCCGAAAGTCCCGAGCGCACAGCCACTAGGGTGCCAGTGCACTGGGACAAACCCTGCTGCAGGTAAATCTGTGAAGGGTCGTAGCTCTGACCAGCGGAATTGGGTTGAGTTGAGTTGAGTTGACTGCCTGACTGCCTGATAGACTGCTGTGCTCTCAACTAGTGTTGTGAAGCCACGTGCACCTTGCTGCGTATCAAATCGCTACGTGTAGCAAGCCGACACACGCACTCCTTCGCTCTCTCGTGAGCTGTGATTCAAGTGCCACCTGTCAGCCCCTCCGCCACCCCTCCAGCTTCTGCCGTCTTTTGTATAAGTATAACATACTTTTGTGCTTGCTGTGAGTTTTTTTTAGGCGATTACAGTGTGTTTTCCCGCCAAGGTCAGTCCTGGCGCCATCTTATGCTTCTCAGCTACTCCACACCTCATCTGATGCTCCCTTCTACACCCTTCTACACAGATACGTTGGGGTAGTTCCTTCAGGGTAAGTCAGTGAGTTTATTTTGTGGTGTTTATTGCATTTTAATCTGCTTTTTCTCGCCTTGGCGCCACTAATTCTCGCGTCTTGTCTCTTAATGTTTGAATGTTTCAGCTTCTCCCATTGGCTGTGGGACGCTGCTACCTGTATCTTGTGCTCTGATTGGCTCCTGTCTGGCCGCTATCTTGATATTTTACCGGGCTCTTCGGTGATTCGTTACGGCACCTTTGCCCTTGTCTCAGATTGGCTATCACAGCCACGGATGATTTAAATGTCTTTGTAGCCTAGTACCATATGTTTTTCTTGTGTGTAGGTCTGCTTTTTGATTATATTACCCTTGCAGCCTCATAAGCTCAATTATTTGATGCATTTTCTTTAATTTGCTAGTGCTACAGTGTTATTTACAAGTGCAACAGTGTTTTTTGTGCATTGTTATTTTATTACTGTTTCTGCTTGAGTGACCTTGAAATTTTTCTGTTTCTTTGTTTCTTGCTCTCTTCTATTGCTTTCTGCTTATACTTCATTGTTTTCTCTGCATTTTCTGTCTGCCCATGCTGTTGGCTAGTTATTTTATTTTCTGTATTATTTTTCTTACACTACCTGTAATTATTTTCCTCTGAATTTTTTTCCCTTTTGATTTTTTTTTCATGTTTAGGTGTGATTTTCATTATATTTTTGTATGTTCATGCCTGGATTTTCATCGCAGACTGAGACTACTACTGCATCTGATTATGAAATGTGTGTCTGTGATGTGTTTTCATTGCTGCTGATATCCCAGCCAGTGTATGGTGTATGGTAATGTATGTCATTGTGTTCCATTGAATACTTATTGAGTGTTTTTCAGTATAACCACTCTAGTGAATTATTTTTGAGTATCATGCTTGATTTGCATCTTGTCCCAAGTGTTATATTTATTTTTATAATTGTACCATCTCTAATTTTTTTTATTCAGTATTGAAATCACTGCATGAAGTTTTCTCAGCAGTACTTCCATGTACTTTTGATACCAATTGCAATGCCTGGTGTATTATGAAAAACTAATATATATGCCCGTCCTAGCTTGACTGTGCTGTGCTCTGTACTCCACTTGGTGCTACGAGATGTACTGCCCAAGTGTGTGTTTTTGAGTGAGCCCTGGACGTAGTTACTTCCATTTTGCTTCAGAGTGTAACTATAACACCTTACTTTATTGCTGTTTTTACTTATTTTATTTTTTTTTTTATATTGCTACGCTGTGGTAAGCTTTATTCTTGCACCATGTCTTCTCTTGATAATAACACTACTACTACCACAGTTAATACTGTCACTACTATGACTACTACTACTACTACTACTACTACTACTACTACTACTACTACTACTACTACTACTACTACTACTACTACTACTACTTCATCTACCCTTACTACATTACTACTACAACTCCTACTACTACTGCTAATGCCCCTCCTGTTCCTTCTACATTGTTTCAAAGCCCTGTGCTTGCTCCAACTTTTAAACTCTTACACCATGATCCTTCAATCCAGAAGTTTGGTGGTGATAACATCTTTCAGTATTCTCCTTTACAATTCTTGCAACAATGTGAAGACAGTATTTGCAACTCTAACATCACTTCAGGTGTTGATAAAATTTCTTTTGTGCGTTCTCAGTTACAGCCAAAATCTATTGCTGCTGATTTAATGTCGGCTACTGCTTTCAATCCTAAAACCCTGAATTATGATTATAACGCTTTCAGAGCAAATTTCTTACAAGCATTTAGTATGCCCCAACAGCCAGATTCATTCTAGTGGGTCTTTGACGGAGCAGATACAATGACTAACAATTTTGGTGTCCTCAATTGCTTAAGAGCTCTTCCTCGCTCTGCTGAATTAGCTTCTGCTGCTGTTGATTCACTTAAAGCTTCAAATTGGATTACTAATGGTACAATGTCTGAGCAGCGATTTCATGATATAATTGAATTTCTCTATTACATTAACTTTTTGAACCCTAGTGAGCGCAGAATTGCGTCTACACTTACATACACTCAGACAGATAATCTACTTGATTTCTCATCTAAAATTGCTTCTAAATTAAAAGAACATCCAGCTCACGTGCACGTTGTAGCTTCCACTACTGCTACTTCACCTTTAAATTCTGCTAACCAGACTTCACAACCTAGTGCACCAGCTTCTGATAAGCAACATGCTGTGTATGCCTGTACTTACTGTCACAAACAGGGACATACCATTAAACGTTTTTTGCGACAGCATCATGAAAGAAATGCAGCGCGTTCTCCCTCAGCTCAGCGTCTTTCTCACTATGAGTCTCTTCAAGGCTTCCGTCATGTCACACGCTCTGTGCCCAGTCGCCCGAGATCGTCTTCTCGGCAGGGACGTCCTGCGTCGCGTCCAATTCCTGAAAGACCACCTAAGTCTTGCCTTATTCATGGTCCAAGTATTCATTCTTCTGAAGAATGCTTTAAAATTCAACATCTTCAGCATCAGCAACATGTTACTGTGTCTTCACCACAGTCAAATTTTTACCAGCGCCAGCATTCTCCTCCCATAACGTAGACATTCTCTCAGACATGCCAGTCCTGTCGATTCCTACAGTTATTGCTGCAACGGCGCGACGTCTTCATTTGCAAAGGTACACTTATGGCTCTCCTTTCACAGTTTGCATTGATACAGGAGCTGACTGTAGCTTACTGACAGAATGTGCTTACCAGCACCTTAATAAATTGTATAATGTTCCTCTATCAAAAGAGAACCAGATTTTTCATGCAGCTCAAGGCTCTCAATATTATTGGTTCAGTAACTTTGCCTGTGTCCTTTCATAATCATGATTATACCTTTGATGTAAAATTTTTTGTAGTAACAAATTTTGTGTTGAACTGTGATGCTCTCTTTGGCTATGATGAGTTAGTTAACCCGTAAACTGCGGGACTTCGATTCTGAGTGCATCGTCTAGTGCGGCTATATCAGCGAGAGATTGACCTTCAATAAATGATATCTAAGTTACATAAACGTGTCATAAATATTAGAATACACATATCTGTAGCTCGAAATGTGTTGTATCCTGCATATTTCTTATATTTTTCTATCACAAAAATGGTTTTCTGGCAGTATCTGAAGCCGCAGCGGGGAGCGGGGTGGTGGGTGGGAGGTAGGGGGAGGCAATAGGGGGGATACACACAGCCGACTCGTTGCCATGGCGACGACCACGGGACAGTGTTGTCAACGCTGTAAGTACATCGAACTTAGCACAAGATAGATGGTGGTGTCGTGAATTTAGCGAAGCCCTATGCATCCCCTGGGTGCTGCAGGAAAATATATATATATATATATATATATATATATATATATATATATATATATATATATATATATATATATATATATATATATATAATGTTTCTGTGAAAGTAATAGCTCTTTCCATTATTCAGAAAATAGTATTTTCATTTTATATATATATATATATATATATATATATATATATATATATATATATATATATATATATATATATATATATATATATATATATATATATATATATATATATATATATATATATATATATATATATATATATATATATATATATATATATATATATATATATATATATATATATATATATATATATATATATATATATATATATATATACAAAATGTTTCCGTATAAGTAATAATTCATTTCATTATTCAGAAACGAATATTTCCTATTACAAATAAAGTAAATGCCATCGAAATACATGGAATAAACTACAGAAATGCGTAACATTGCTCTAGATCCGACATGGTTATAAACATATTATAGCCTATTATTTACAAGCTCTCTCTCTCTCTCTCTCTCTCTCTCTCTCTCTCTCTCTCTCTCTCTCTCTCTCTCTCTCTCTCTCTCTCTCTCTCTCTCTCTCTCTCTCTCTCTCTCTCGTTGAAAAATATATAGGCCTAAGTAAAACGAAAATATTTTCATTTGCATGGTTCAAAATAAATAGAAGTAAAGAAAACACTAGATCCGTATAAGCCACAATAATATACATACTGTGTACATATATATTATAAACATAGCCTCCTATTATTTATATGTTATATCTCTCTCTCTCTCTCTCTCTCTCTCTCTCTCTCTCTCTCTCTCTCTCTCTCTCTCTCTCTCTCTCTCTCTCTCTCTCTCTCTCTCTCTCTCTCTCTCTCGGTTGAAAATAAATAAGTAAAACAAAAATATTCTCTTTGCTTGGTTCAGAATAAATAAAATAATGAATATTCTAGTTCCGTATAGGCAACATCAGTACATATATTATCTACATATCTCGTACATGTTTTCAGTAGTTTTCATTGTGTGCCATGCTGCAAAACATTCTGTTGGACACAGTGGCACATCACATTCTCTGCACAATGTCGTGACCCTTGTGCGTTTCTTGTCACCCCTTGATGTGTTGGCACAGACATGACAGTTGAGTTGTTTTTTCTTGTTAGTCCTTTCATTCAGATCTGTGTATCGGAGATGGTGGCGAGTGATGTAAGCAGATGCAAGCAAACGATCTGGCCTGTCAGGAGCACGGTGCCCACGGTGACCCTGTCGACTGTTGGTGACAGTGCCGAACTCCTCAAGTAACTGATATGCAACATTGTAGACAAATTCTCTGAATTTTAGTTTCCTGACAGTGGGGTCTGTGGTTCTTACCAGCCAAATGTTATAGGCATTGAGCATAGTGACATCTACCATGTGGAGAAAGAACTTATGGTACCACTTGAATGATTTTCTCAAACACTCTACTCCACTGAGCTGACTGTCACACTTATCAATGAGTCGCATATTCTCAGTGTAGTCCACCACAATGTCTGGTTTCAAGATCGTCTTCTTTGTTTTGTAGTGGACTTTGTTTGTGGCCACAATTTCCCCTTTATGTACAGTAGAAAGCAGATGGACTGGTTTCCTGTCTGTCCACTTCATGGCTACGATTTTTCCCGACTTCTCTTTCTGATAACATTTTGGTTTGGACTTTGTTTTCTTTTTGTGATTACCTTCTTTGTTTGCATCGTCTTCATCATCACTCTCACTTGCATTTTCGTAATGTGAGACTGGGCCATCAAACTTTGGCATGAACTTTCTATTTACTTTTGCAGTACCACATGCTCCAGTAGCATGTTCATGTAGGAACTGCAATAGTGCTGGGCTTGTATACCAGTTATCTGTATACAATATGTGTCCTTTTCCTAGGTAGGGTGCCATCATTTTCTTTACAATTACCCCTGACTTGCCCAAGGGATCCTTTCTACTAACATTAGGAATATCAACATTATTTGCCCCTGTGTACACTATCATATCAAGAATTGTACCCGTTTCACAGTCGCATAGTACAAAAACTTTTATGCCAAAGCGATGACGTTTTGAGGGAATGTACTGTTTGAAAGCCAGCCTACCTTTGAATAATATGAGACTCTCATCAATGACTACTTTTTGAAAGGGGTAGAAAAATTTACTGAAGGATCCCAGAATCATTTTGAATAAGTTTCTAATTTTCCAAATCATATCTTCTTTGTCTGGGTGGTTGTTGTCAGCGAAATGCAGGAATCTAGTTAGCAAGTGAAATCTGTCCCGAGACATAAACTTAGGAAATATAGGTGTTGGGATTAGTGGATCATTCTTCCAGTAGTCTGCAATATTATGTTTGCTTATGAGAGGCATTAGCAACATCAGAGCAAGGAAAACATATAACTCTTGTGGAGTTGTATCTCTCCATTTGTGTATCCTGGAATGATCTTCGAAAGAAAACATGTTGGTGACATATTGATAGTACTTATTTGTCTCAGTAACAATGAGGTCAATAGTGG
This sequence comes from Portunus trituberculatus, assembly GCF_017591435.1. NCBI lineage: Eukaryota > Metazoa > Arthropoda > Malacostraca > Decapoda > Portunidae > Portunus > Portunus trituberculatus. The sequence goes on from NC_059268.1 coordinate 62,652, forward strand.
CATCATTGAAGAATGCACGAAAATAATCACATTCTCGTGCATTGTCGTCACAAGGCCACTCATCAGTCACCCCAGAGAAAGTGCTACTGAAAGGATGACGGTGAGGAACAAAATCACTTCCATCTGACCACACGAATGAGTGAGCCGTGTCTTGCTGAGATGTATCTCCACCCTGCCCGATATTATCATTCGCCTCACTGTTATCGGGTGCAATTGTGGTCTCCATTTCATCCTCACTTCCGTCAGGACTTCCCACTCCACCACTGGCAGAGTCTCCCTCCCAGTCATCATCATCATCATCACATTCACTGCTGCCTTCCTCCTCATCAAATAACATGGGAATAAATTTGCTAGGTGTTAGTTTTTGTTTGTTGTTGTGTGGCTTAGTGATGCGGCAAGCTTGACCAGATGTACTCGGATTGGCCAAAGCCCGGGAACAACAAGCCTTGGGCTGAGCGCTGGAGCTTTTTTGCGCCTTGGTGATGATCAGTGGGGACTTAGAAGTACTTGAGGTACTATTCCCAACCTTCTCTTTCTTCTCATCCCCATTTTCTTCAGTAAGGAAAAGAAGTTTCCTTTTAGTAGCAGGCCGTGCTGAGGTGCGTGTGGCATCCATGGCTGGTGGCATGCGAGTGAGGGAGGAGCACGTCTGGACAGTGGCCAGTTGCCACGCGCCGCTCCCACCCCTAACTCCGTCTGACAGCGTTACCAACGTCTTGAAAAGTAGCACTTGTTCACATAATCTTCTTCGCTTATTCTCTTTCTAATAATGTTCTTTTATATGAAAACAACTTTTATACTACTAAATTATAGCTTCCTCCTACCATAGATAAGACTCATATTCTAAAATTTATGACAAGAGTGTAATCTCGACAAAATGAAAGTAAATGATAGAGGCTCCATTGTTTCTCTTTATAAATATGACAACAATTACCAAATATATATTAGAGTTATATAAATTGTTAAATCAATGGTTATTTGAATAGATAAAAATAATTTCAAAGTAATACAAATCACAGAAACTTTTGGCGCCTATCTGAAAAGCCCGCTTCCAGAAGGCTTACAGCAGTTTACCGCTCAGCCGCCCAGAAGGCGTACAGCAATTTACGGGTTAAACATGATATTACAATATTTCCCCGTTATCATGCTGTCAGCCATAATGGATTCATGTATTATGCTTCAGACTCGCCTGTTTCTGTTCTTACAGTTGCCTCACTACGCGTACATTTTGAACAGTCATGTCTACCTGCTTTTGACGAAGCACTGTTACTGCAGTGTACTCAGAATCCTTCGTCCCCGCAGTCAAACTTAGCACCTTCGTCCCCGGAGTTGAAACGTTCTGTCTCCTTGGATTGTTGTGTGGCTGTCATTGTTGGTGACCAGTTTATAGGTCCTACTTCAGCAACTAAAGTTCCAGTGCGTGTTCTTTGTGCCTCAGTAGGCGCATGCGTGATCTCACATCCTGATAGTGCCAGGATTCAGCGTTTAGCTTTAGAATGTACACTCTCTACCATGCGATGTGGTCACCTTACTGATGCTTTAGTCACTAATCTCACAGGTTCGTCCATTACGCTTAAAGATGGGGTGCACCTTGGTTCCTTTAGTGTGATAGATGAAGCTTCTTTTCAGGATTCTCCACCTTTGATAGGAGCTGTAGATTCATAGTCTGTTAGTTCCTGCTCTTCAGCTGAACTGATCACTCAGTTGGAGGCATATGTCAAAGTTGCAGATTTTCCTGCAGAAGCACAGCGTCTCTATGATATTCTTGTAGCTCACAGACACGCTATTGCTTTACCAGGTGAACCTTTAGGTGTTACTGACCATGTACAGCATCATATTGACCTTTAGCCTAACACGCGGCCTATACATGTTCCATCTTATCGCTTGCCTCATTCTCAGCGTCAAGTAGCTCAAAAATTAGTGCAAGGCATGCTTGATGAAGGTATTATTCAAGAGTCGTACTCTCCATGGAACTCACCTCTCTTCCTTGTGCCAAAGAAAGATGGTTCTTACTGTGCAGTCATTGATTTTAGGAAAGTTAACCAAGTCACAATTCCTGACCATTATCCCTTACCAGTACTTAGTGACATTTTACAGTCCATCAGTAAGGACAATACAGTATTCACAACACTTGACTTGAAAAGTGGATTTTGGCAAATTCCATTGTCTCCAAGTAGCAGACCCATTACTGCATTTTCTACGCCAAAAGGTCATTTTGAGTGGCTTCGTTGCCCCATGGGTCTTCGTAACTCTCCACTAACCTGCCAACGACTAGTAAATTCACTCTTCCAAGGTCTTATTGGCGATGGTTTGTTTGTCTATCTTGATGATTTAATTTTAGTCTCTAAAGATTTAGACAGTCACTTTCACAAACTTGCTCTAGTGTTACAGAAATTCATAGAAGCTGGTCTTAAGCTTAACATCACAAAATGTCAATTCTTGCATTCTTGTATTGAATTTCTTGGCTATGTTGTGGATCGCCATGGTATTCACACTACGAACGCTAAAGTCAAAGCTGTTCAAGACTTTCCTTCCCCAACCACGACTAACAATGTCTGATCTTTCTTGGGATTAGCAGGATATTATCGTGCGTTCATTAAGAATTTTGCCACTATTGCATCTCCACTAACGCGTCTTCTGAAGAAAATGTACCCTTTCATTGGGATGCAATTCATGACTACAGCTTCACTGTTCTTAAATCAGCTCTTACACAAGCTCCAGTATTATAATTTCCTGACTACTACTTGCCTTTTGTGATCTGTTCAGATGCATCGTCTCAAGGTATTGGTTCTGTCCTGATGCAACAAGTTCCGGGTAGTCGTCCCCAAGTCATTGCCTTCGCGAGTCGTTTACTTAATGCTTGTGAATCACATTATTCAGTAACAAATCTAGGAGCTCTCGCATTAGTTTGGTCTCTTAAACATTTCCGTGACATCATTTATGGTTATCCAATTACTGTGTATACTAGTATGACCATGTTGCCGTCACACAACTTTTCAAAGGCAAAATTTATCTGGCCGTCTAGCTAGATGGTTCCTCACCATTGAAGAATTTAATCCTGACATCAAATACCTGCCGGGTCGCGCTAATTTAGTAGCGGATGCATTGTCCCGCAATGTTGCAGTTACTTCAATTACTCAAGTGTCAAATTTTTCCCTTGCTGAATTAGCCAGTGCTCAGAAAAGTTATCCTACCTTGTCTAAAGTCATCTAGTGTTTACAGTTTGATGATCACTCTGTTTTGCCAAAATTGCCTGTTCCCTTGTCTGAATTTAGCTTACAAGATGACATCTTGCAACGTAAAGTAATGATTGATGATCAACTAGTGACTCAACTTGTCATTCCAGATAGTTTGATTCCTACTGTACTGTCTCTTATTCATGATCTCCCTCACACAGGTCATCCTGGTCGTGATAAGTCCATTGCAATGGCACGTACTAAGTATTATTGGCCAAATATGTCACGAGACATCACTAATCACGTATCTCAGTTGTTGGTTGTGCTCTCAATAAAGGAAATACCAAGACTGCTCCTATTCAAGAGTATCCTACTCCCGCATGTCCGTTTGAGACAGTAGCGATTGATTTGTTACAGCTCCCTCTTAGCACACAAGGCTCTGTGTATGTCCTAGTATGCGTAGATCATTTCAGCCGATACACAGTACTCATTCCTTTGCCTAACAAATCTGCTTCTAGCATTGCACATGCTTTTGTTTCTCATTTTATTTGCCTTTACACTACTTCAGTATTGCTTAGTGATAATGGTGCAAAATTTAAAAATGAAGTGCTTCAGAAAATTTGTCAACAATTTCACATTACTCAAACTTTCATCACTGCCTACCATCCTACTTCCAATGGATTGGTAGAGAGAACTAATCGTAAAATTCTTACCATTTTGAGACATTTAGTGGGTAAATTTCATGAATCTTGGCAAGATTGGCTCCCTCATGTGAATGCTTGTATAAATGCCACTATCAATTCATCTACTGGTAAAACTCCACATTCTATTGTATTTGGACATGATAAACGTTTCCCCTTTGACATGTTAGAGAAACCACGTTTACCAGTATATTCTGTTGATGACTATGTTCAAAACCAAGCACGAGCTATGCAAATTATTCATGATAAAGTGCGTAGTACTCTCCAGTTGTCACGTACTCAAATGACTCAATGTCAACATGCAAAAGCTACTCCTGTCTCCTTTAACATTAATGATGTAGTATTTAAATCTGCACCTGAACGACAGTCAAAATTAACCACTAAATTTTCAGGTCCTTTTTTGATCCAAGAAAAATTAACAGGAAATAAATTTAAAATTTTTGATCCTTCTGCTCAGATGTCAGACGTTGTCCATGCAGACAGACTTAAAAAGAGTGATATTTGTGTTGCTATGCCTTCACCCTTGCCTCTTCCACCTGTGTCGTCTAGCTCTGTGTCTTCATCTACTTCCTTACCTTCTTCGTCCTCGTACAATCTGCGTTCCAGAGCTAACTCCTTATAGATCATTTTTGTATGATGATTAGCTACATATGAAGTTCAAATGACAGTGATTTACATTTTGTATTTAATTATTTGTGTAATTTTTTTTCATGTACCATGATGATTTATTTTTTATGTACCATGATGATTTTTATGTCCCATGATTATATGTCAAAATATTCTTGATGAAGCTCATGATTACATGTAAAAAATTTTTTTGATAAAGTGTATGCTTACATAATATTTTTTTTTGATGATTAAATATTTATCAGCAGCTGATATCTATATGTACATATATATGTACTTTCCATTGTGTAATGTTTCCGGGGGACGCCTCGAGAACTTACTATGAGAACTTACTATAAGAACTTACTGTGTGCCATATTTTATGTTCTTATTAATTCTATTTAGTGATAAGTGATTACAGACCTTATAAACAGAACTAATTTTTGTGAGTCATGTAACGAAAATTAATGAAGTGAAAACTTGAAAATTAATGAAAATAATTAATATTTTTGTGATTGATATAAAAATTTGAAAATTAATGAAAAGATTTTATATTCTTATGAGTGATGTAATGAAAATTAGTGAAAGAAGTAATATTTTTGAAAGTGATCAGATGACAATTATTAATATGACTGTTTTTGTGAAAATGAACATTCCAGTGTTGACCTTACAATTTTCTTTTAGATGAACTCTTATTTTATAGTGTTTATTTATTTTTTTATGATTGTGATCACCTTCAGTGCGGGGTTGCACTGTTGTGCGTGCCGAGCCATATGTTAGCATGTCCTTTGTTTTTCCCATACTCCCTTTCTGTCTGACGTCACGTCCTTCCCTCAGTCCTCGCTCGCCACCGCCTCAGGCGACACGCTACGCCTCCTGCCTCTCGTTTCGCTCGGTTTACACTTGTTTTGTATTATGCTACCATAAATACACTTTCATAATGGACTCAGGTGTCTCCATGCTACCCCTGTTTTACGACAACTACCACAAGTGAACCCGCCTTTATACTTCATTTAAGAGCGAGGTATCCTGACGTTTGTCCCTATCCTTTGGTTAATTCCATTGCTTCTATAAGGAGACTGGCAACTGGGTGGGGCTTTTGTCTCTAGATTTTTGTTGCCCTTAACCAGTCCTCTCTTTTATATATATATATATATATATATATATATATATATATATATATATATATATATATATATATATATATATATATATATATATATATATATATATATATATATATATATATATATATATATATATATATATATATATATATATATAAATGAAGTGTAAACTTCACATCTCATCTTGAGCTATTTCAGCTTCTATGAAGTTAATTCTTCAGGGTTGTCTCCGCCAGTTTTTCTCAGCCCTCCCCAGCTGCTAAATTTGTATAGGGGCCTTATAGTTCCATAATCGGAGAATGCTTCACATGTAAAGGGCAATTCATTCTCACCGCTCTCTCTAGACGTAAGGAATCAAAAGCAATTGGTCTTAAATTCTTATTACCTCTTCTCCTCTGACTGTCTTCGTCCTCCTTCTCAACGTCTCAATGTTGCATATTTTGTTGCATTGTATTGTTATTTTCACGAGCACGGGACCACCTGATTGAGAATTGGCCACTCTAACCATTGCGCCAAGGTGTGTGTGTGTGTGTGTGTGTGTGCATTCATTGTATATATTTACGGTCGCCTGCTGGTCACCCAGCCTTCCCTATTACAGAAAGAGCTCAGAACTTATAGACCGATCTTCGGTCTATAGGCTCTGAGACCACACCACACTTCACACACCGGGGAAGTGAGGCCATAAAACCTCGAGTTACATCCCGTACCTATACCTGCTACTAGGTGAACGGGCTACACATTAAGAGGCTCATCTATTTGCTCCGCTGTGCCCGGAGGTCAAACCCGCGCCTTCTCATTTGTAAGCTGAGTGTGCTAACTGCTACACTACGTGTGTGTGTGTGTGTGTGTGTGTGTGTGTGTGTGTGCGTGTGTGTGTGTGTATATACAATTCATCTCGGTCGTCTGCTGGTCACCCAGCCAGTCTTCCCCATTACGGAGCGAGCTCAGAGCTCATAGACCGATCTTCGGGTAGGACTGAGACCACATCACACACTCCACACACCGGGAAAGCGAGGCCACAACCCCTCGAGTTACATCCCGTACCTATTTACTGCTAGGTGAACAGGGTCCACACATTAAGAGGCTTGCCCATTAGCCTTACCGCTTCCCAGGACTTGAACCCGGCCCTCTCGATAGTGAGTCGAACCTGCTAACCACTACACTACACGGTGTGTGTGTGTGTGTGTGTGTGTGTGTGTAGCGTGGGAATGAATGCTGTTTTATATAATCTTTTGTCTTTTTCTCATCACTTATATTTTTTTTTATTCTTTCCTTATCATTTATTTTGTTTTGTGGGAGTATTGAATGCCTTTTGTACCTGCTCCATTTTTATGTCCGTTTTTTTAATTATTGTTTTATTCTTTTTATTCTTTTCTTATTTCATTTTGTGTTTCTCTCCATTTTTTCATTATTTCTTCTTTTTTCTTCAATTTTTCAGAAGTTATCGAGGGAATGAATGCTCTTATATCATCATCCATTTTTCATGTCTGTTCTTCCTATTAATTTATTCTGTTTATTCTTTTCTCATTTTATTTTGTTTCCATTTTTTTTATCATTTTTTTCCTTTAATTTTCCAGTAGTTGGCGTGGGATTCAATGCTTTTTATAGCATCATCCATTTTTTTATCTGTTTTTTCTTACTAATTTTATTTTTTTATTGTTTCCTTACTTCTTTTTGTCTTTATTTTCATTTTTTTTTCGTTAATTTATTTTTTTGCGCGGAAATTAATCCTTTCATATATGTATTTTTTATTGTTTATTATCTCATACTATTTTTATTCTTTTTATCATTTTCTTATTTTATTTGATCTTTCTTTTAAATTTTAATCATATATGAATGAGTATGAATAAGTGATCTTTGTGTACAATAAGACTATTTTATTGACATTAGCAAGGGTCTGTGGAGGGCAGAAGATTAATGACCACAGTCTTCACTTTCTAATCCCCCACATGAGTTTGTGAAGCTGTAGAAGATCACCAAATAGTTACCACAACGAATAGGGAAACTTGTCATGCTACTGAAGGGGTTAATGGCCACAGTCTTCACTATTTTAATCCCCCACATGAGTTTGTGAAGCTGTAGATCACCAAATAGTTACAACAAGGAATAGGGAAACGTGTTATGTTACTGAAGGGGTTAATGGCCACAGTCTTCACTAATTTAATCCCCGACATGAGTGTGTGAAGCTGTAGAAAATCACCAAATAGTTACCACAAGGAATAGGGAGACTCATGTTTTTAGGGCATTTTTAAAAGTTTGGCATATATTTATGGCATTAAAAGACAGTTTGGCACGTTTTTTAGGGCATTTTCAGACAGTTTGACATACTATTAAGGCATTTTAAGACAGCTTGGCACGCTTTTTAGCGCATTGAAAGATAGTTTGACACGTTTTTAGGGCATTTTAAGGCAGTTTGGCATATATTTAGGGCATTATAAGACAGTTTGGCACGTTTTTTAGGGCATTTTAAGACAGTTTGACATTTTTTGGGCATTTTCAAACGGGCTGGCTACGATAAGACCATTTTATTGACAATATGAAGGGGCAGAAAATTAATGGCCAAAGTCTTCACTATTTTAATCCCCCACACGAGTATGGGAAGCTGTAGAAAATCACCAAATAGTCACCAGAATGAATAAGGAAACGTGTCATGCTACTGAAGAGATTAATGGCCACATTTTTCACTATTTTAATCCCCCACATGAATTTGTGAAGCTGTAGAAAATTAGTGGTGAATAATTGGGGAGCTTTTAAGATTTGACAGATTTATAGATGGAGTGATGGGTTCCTGCACTAACACTTATTTTCTGATGTTCTTATGTTGATAGGGTGTGGTGTGGATTTCAGGATGTGGTTTTGAAAGATGTAACTGATAACAACACAAGAACAACCACTAATACTAATAGTGAAATAACTTTAGCGTCTCCTTCCGAGGGTTTGGTCAAATTAAGATTCTTTCAGCTCATTCACTGCGTTGCTAATTCCTTTATTGTTTAGATAACTACTTGAAGGAAAAAACCCTCATGGTCATCGCCACTGTCTGAACATTTGTATGGGTGAAGGTTGATTCCATAATACCAATCTTATTCTGTTTCTTTGTCTTTAAAATCGCTTAAGTCAAATCATGGAAGCTGCCAGAAGCCATCAGGCCTACACGTTTCAGTCAGGCAGTCAGTTCTTGTACGAAACACTTGAACTAATTCTCTCCTATTATCCTCATCCATCAATGTATCTATAAAATCCATTTCAAAACACCACCACTTCCGTGTAGCAGAGTGAGCTTGCCGCTTGGTGCACCAGACATGATCTTTGTACGCTGCTCTTCAAGGCTCCGTAAAGACTCGCCGCCATCAACCTCACCACTGAGAGTATTCCATTCATCTCAGAATTCCCTCTTCTCTCTTTTTTCTTTCACATCAAGGTTGACTTTACTATTTATTGCTCCTATCCTGATTACTGACCGACTTTGTGTGTGTGTGTGTGTGTGTGTGTGAGGCAAGGCTCCCTGCTTCATGTTTGTTATTCATTATTGGTCTGATTAAGAATAGCTGTGATGTGGATGGGTTCCTTGTATGGCTGCACACCTTAGTTTTGATGGATGATACAGTCCTGTTGTCAACCTCAAGACAAGGGATGCAGAGAAAGTTAACGCTTCTAAATGATTATGGATTTGTCCTTTCTTGTGTTCCTTTCTTTTTTTTTGGAGTTTGCAATGAGCTGGTAAACTCATACAACTTAATGAAAAGATATAGTATTATATAGAATAGTCGTGTAATAAGCGCATACACATCTCCGCAGTGGAAAAAAATATCATGAAAACAAAGAAAGTAAGACGATAAAGGAAAGAACAAAGATACACAAGAGAGAGAGAGAGAGCGAGCATCAAGGAAAACGGTACAATTCTCGGCCAGCCAAAGCCATTTCCGATCCATATTCCCTGGTGTTACGTGACCATAAAACACACACACACACACACACACACACAAAGGTGGTAAATGGAACTTGTGGTCATGAAATACATATATCGAAAATTTCGGGTCACCACAGTATACATACACACACACAAAAAAAAAAAAAAAAAGGCAAGCGAACGACTGAGTGGAGTATGGGAAGGATAATGAACTCCAACCCTAACACTGTTAATGAGAATGTGACTCTTGTTTTCAAAGGTGATCTTAATGAGAGAGAATAAAACTGAAGGCATGGACAATTTAGGACTTCCATAACACTTTGCCTTCAGTGTTACCTGTCGAAAAGTTACTCTTTAACTTGCACTACAATGTTTCAGTAGGGGAGAGAAAAGTAAAGGCATTGAAAAACTTGCACTACCTTATAACACTCTTTAATGCCAATGTTCCCTTTCGAAATTTACCTCTTAACTTCAACCAAATTGTTTGATTAAGATTGGCATTAAAGCGACAAACCGAAAGAAAAATATCTTGAATCACCCCATAACCCCTTATTCTTGAGAGTGATGTCTTTAGAAATATGACGCAAACTTACAACACTACCCTTTATATATACCGAGAAGCGAAAACATCGAGGCAGAGACCAACTGAAATGTCTAACGATTAATTGATTGACGTCATGGCACTGGAGCAAATGGTGTCATACAGCGCCCTGGAAAAGATTAAAAGACGAAATGAACGGAAAAAATAACAGAGGATGAAGAGTATGCCCCAAAAAACCTGTGTCATTATTTGCCACTATATGCACATAAGCATATTATGTCTGCACTATAATTCCTTTACTGTCCAAAAAAGCTTTTAGCTTCAAATGGGCTCCTTGTACTTATATATTCTCACTTATAAATGATTGTATTTATTCAAGGGATAATAAAATGTCTAAATGTTTAAATGTTTAAATGTATAATTTTTCTCTTCTTCAATTCTTCTGTTTTGATTGTTACTCCCATTACTTCGACTTTGTCCTCTCCATATTGCACATCCTCCACACATATATTATCACGAACCATTGTCAGCACTCCTCCTCCCCTTTATCCTTCCTGTCTCTCCTCGAGGTATTATATCCCTCCTCTCTAAAGTTAACATGGATCTCTTCTCTTAGTTTTGTTTCAACGATGCACATTACATCCGGCTTTTTCTCTTTCAAATAATCCCTAACCTCCAACATGCTTGATAACAACCCATCTATAAAAGTATGTCACTCTTAATTTCTTGCCTCCTCCACGGCCTCCTGTTTCTTCCGTAGGTACCACTTCTTTAGTCTCATATCCAGAACCCTCCAGTAAAAATTCTTCTTCTCTATCTCTGTCCTTTTCTCGTTTCTTTCCTTAGCTTCACTTCTTAGCACCTTCTCCTTTTCACTCTCCTCTAGATTCATATCTTTTTTTATCCATGTATCCTTGTGTTCAGTATCATCGGCCAGCTTACCTTTCCTAGCTATAATTTCATCTACTGTCACTTGGGATCTCATTCTCACTTTCATTGGTCTCCTACCCCATTCACTGTATCTTCCTAGCTTGATCACTTCCTCCACTTCCTGGTCTAGTTCCTGTGTGCTGTCCTGTACTTGTTTGATAACAGTTTTGGCCAATTCTCTCTCTTCACGTTTTTCTCGTGAAATTATTTGGATTTTTCTTTTCTTCATCCCAAAAATCACGAAGCTTTTTCTTCTTGTCCACTGTATCCCGCACCAGGTCTTCTTTTTCTTAATGACTTCAATTACAGCGATTTTCGTGTTTTCTTGAATTTGTCTCTTTACAACCTCCGAGAATTTTACTTTTTCGTCTTTCTGTTCCTGCTTCCATTCATTTCGTAGTTCCTTCAGCTTGTTTTCACCCAATCCACCTTCTACCCTGTCCACAATCCCATCCTGCACTTTAACCTGTAAGTTCCTTAAGGAGTTTTCGTAGTCTTAACAGGCGGCCTTTAGTACGTCATTTTGTTTCTTTATTTCTTTCATCTCTTCTTTTAATCCCTGATTAATTGCACTAACCTTCTCACATTCTACCAATCTCAACTTCAGCTCTGTGTTTTCCGTTGTCAGTCAGTCCTGTTTCTCCATTAGACTCGACATCACGTCCTTCATATACCTTAATTCCCTTTCTACGTTGATTGACCTTCTTATATTACCTCGTTCGTCCCTGAATCCAGAAAAATCCTTGTCCATGATATCATCTGTTAGTTTCCTTAGTGCAACAGGAGTTTCAATGTACCGTTGATTTTCACACGATGGCGTATGTTTTGACATCGTCATACGCCTGGCAGCACTACTCTGTTCCATCTCTCGTTTTTCTTTCCGTATAATACGATCCAACAACGCTTATTTAATTTGGAGACAGTTTTTCCTTAGTTTTTCCCGGCGAGCTGTTTTGGGGTTTGTGTTTGTGTGTTTGGTTGTAAAGTGTGTGTTTTGTGGGTTAGGTGTGTGTGTGTGTGTGTGTGTGTGTGTGTGTGTGTGTGTGTTTGGTTGTAAAGTGTGTTTCTGTGTGTGTGTGTGTGTGTGTGTGTGTGTGTGTCTTTCTAGTTTTTTAGGTATTTGTGTTTGTGCTGGCTTTGTTATGTGTGTGTGTGTGTGTGTGTGTGTGTGTGTGTGTGTGTGTGTGTGTGTGTGTGTGTGTGTGTCACTGTTTGATCTGCTGCAGTCTCTGACGAGACAGCCAGACGTTACCCTACGGAACGAGCTCAGAGCTTATTTTTTCCGATCTTCGGATAGGCTTGAGACCAGGCACACAACACACACCGGGACAACAAGGTCACAACTCCTCGATTTACATCCCGTACCTACTCACTGCTAGGTGAACAGGGGCTACACGTGAAAGGAGACACACCCAAATATCTCCACCCAGCCGGGGAATCGAACCCTGGTCCTCTGGCTTGTGAAGCCAGCGCTCTAACCACTGTGTGTGTGTGTGTGTGTGTGTGTGTGTGTGTATAATTCATCTCATCTCATCTCGGTCGCCTGCTGGTCACCCAGCCAGTCTTCCCCATTACGGAGCGAGCTCAGAGCTCATAGACCGATCTTCGGGTAGGACTCAGACCACAACACACTCCACACACCGGGAAAGCGAGGCCACAACCCCTCGAGTTACATCCCGTACCTATTTACTGCTAGGTGAACAGGGGCCACACATTAAGAGGCTTGCCCATTTGCCTCGCCGCCCCGGGACTCCAACCAGGCCTTCTCGATTGTGAGTCGAGCGTGCTAACCACTGCACTACGTGGTGTGTGTGTGTGTGTGTGTGTGATATCCCCTTAACATAAAACACTCCTTATAACCATACACACATTCCACATTTCTATGATCAATAAAAAAGAAAAATCCATCTATTTATATTCTCGTACAATATCCAAACAAAACAGACCCCTTTCTCTCTCTCTCTCTCTCTCTCTCTCTCTCTCTCTCTCTCTCTCTCTCTCTCTCTCTCTCTCTCTCTCTCTCTCTCTCTCTCTCTCTCTCTCTCTCTCTCTCTCTCTCTCTCTCTCTCTCTCTCTCTCTCTCTCTCTCTCTCTCTCTCTCTCTCTCTCTCTCTCTCTCTCTCTCTCTCTCTCTCTCTCTCTCTCTCTCTCTCTCTCTCTCTCTCTCTCTCTCTCTCTCTCTCTCTCTCTCTCTCTCTCTCTCTCTCTCTCCATCCCTCCTCTTTCCCCCTCTAACCTAACCTAATCTAACCCTTTCCACACACACAAGGGCTGCATGCGAGTCCTGCAGTACTCAGTGAAGAGAACGAGGAGCAGGATAGAGGAGATGAGTGGTCTTGGCCTGCACCACTTATCCATCAGCGCCCTCTTCAAGCAGCCCAAGACTTACGCCAACATAGTCCGCAGGATGAAGAGAGAGAGAGGGGAGGCAAAGCAGGGTGGGTGATTGGAGAGGAAGAGGGAAGGAAAGTGAAGGAAAGGAGAGAGATGGAGATAGGGTGAAGGAAAGGAGGAGGGTGAGTGATTGGAGAAAGGAAGGAGAAAGAGAGAGAGAGAGAGAGAGAGAGAGAGAGAGAGAGAGAGAGAGAGAGAAGGAGGAAGGAAGGAGAAAGAGGGAAAGAGAGAGAAGGAGAGAGTATGGAGGAAAGAAGGAGGGGTGATTGGAAAAGGAATGAGAGGAGAGAGAAGGTGAAGGAGAGAAAGAAGAAAGGATGGAAGGAAAGGAGAAAGATAGAAAGGAAAGAGAGGGTGTACGAAAAAAAAGAAGAATGGGTGACTGGGAGAGAAGAGGAAGAAGAAGAGAAAGGGTGAAGGAAAGGAGGAGGGTTTGTGATTTGGAAAGGAAAGGAAGGTAGGAAGGAAAGAAGGAAGGAATGTGTGTGACTGTGGGAGAAAAAAAGGAAGGAGAGAAGGAGGTAAGGAAGGAGGAAGGTGGGTGACTGAAGAAGAAAAGAGAAAGGAGAGAGAGGAGAGAGGATGGAGGAAAGGAGGAGAGAAGGTGAAGGAAAGAAGGAGAGAGGAGAGGAGGGAAAGAGAGCAGAGAGGGTGGAGGAAAGGAGAACGAGAAAGAGATGAAAGGAAAGGAGGAGGCTGAGTGACTGAGGAAGGAAGGAAGGAAGGAGGAGAAAGGAAGAAGGAATTGTGAGAAAGATGAGAGTAAGTAAAAAAATAAATGTTTGCAAATTTGCCAATGGAAATGAATCAGGAAATGTGAAAGATTGTACAGAAAAAAAAAGATGAAAATGTACACTGTCATTAATGCAGGTTGTTTCCGTCCTTCCTTTAATGCTACACTGTAAGAAAATAATAAACAAAATACATTCAGTCACATTTCACTCTCCTTACCACATATTGAGTCAATATTTAGCTCACTACTCAAGTTAATTTAACTTGATCTTGATCTTGATGTTACAGGTGACTCGGGACTGTTCCTGAGTCAGACCTTTGTAACGGCCACTACTGTACAGAAAAAGAGAAAAACGACAAAAAGAAAACAATCACCAAAATTTACATTATTGATTCATACGTCTAGCACGCCACATTTTCCCAAGGAATTCCTTCACGGCTTCAATCATCCTGTCATTCGTGTCTCCACACAGTCCCAGCAGAAACACCATCCATTTCCTTCCTGTCATCTCCACTCTGGCATTCCCCAATTCCCTTAGCACCAATTGCATCCTTTCATTCCTGTCTCTGGCATACTTCACACACTCCCGCACGGTCCGCACCACATGTTCCACCGTCTCATCCTCTCCCATGTCACACATCTGGCACACCTTGCTGCGGGACTCAGACCATCTGTAACTCCTTGCATTCACATCCATACACTGTGCCCTCGCTCGGAAGAGAAGGTCACCACCCAGGCTTCCCTCGTACCACTTTTCATACATCGGGGCCTCTTTCTGTACCACTCCAAAGTACTCTTTTGTTCCATCTTATTCTTCCATTCACTCAATCCCACATGTTTCACTACTCTGTCAATCTCACTCTTCCACTTTCTTACATCCCACTCTCTGCCTTCCCCATTTCTAATAACCATGCTCCAGTCACTCTCAACATGCCTCCCCTCAATCCGCTGAAAAGCCCAACTAGTTTCCAAGCCACTCTCTGCTGCCATCTTGACACACTTCTTCCCCCACCTGCTACTCCTAACATTCTATAGAAACACCTTTCTCACTAGTCTTGCATCATCCACTTGTCGTAACCGTTCCCTCTGGTTACCACATGTGAGCTGTTTACTTGAAGCGACTTTATCAAGACAATGACAAATCCTTCTGCGTCCAGAGTGACCAAAGAGCAACTATGGGTTTTTCCGTGTGGTACTCACAACTACAGCTCCACAATACTATTTTTATTGTAGAAAGTATAAAAATAGGCTAAACCAGCAAATACACATATACCTAAATAACATCAGATAACACGGCCACGTTGCCACTTTTATAGAATTCCTTATGCAAGACTATTCTTTAACTCAGTAACTCGTCCTAAATCGCCTCGTAACACAATGAATCATAGTGACATCATCTAACTGCACATTCCACCACAGCATGCGATGTGGTACAAAAACGTCTACGACGTTCATAGTATACATGTACACACAAGACTCCATAACTCTTAGGACAAATTCTCTAAGCTACTACTCACGTATAAGACCAAGCAGAAGGCAGTCCAGAGGCCCATGTTGCTAGTTTAGTTGCTTGTGTAAGCGTCAAAAATTCTTGTAGTTGCTCAGGGCGTGAATGGTAGCTCTCTGCTGGATCGCGTTACTGCCTGGCCTTATACACGTTGCGAATCCGCAATCGGCCCTTCTAGCACTGAAAATTCTTAGGAAGCTAACATGTCTCTACACACTATGTTATTGTAGTCTGCCACAGCAACCGCTCGTTCTTAGGAAGCTAACATGTCTTTGTACACTATGTTATCGTCATCTGTCACAGCAATCCTTCGTCATTAGCCATCACTGACTTTATAATTATTATCATTGGTCTGTCACAACAACTCTTCGCCCTAGAACTAATGGTTTATGCGTCGCTCCAGTTACTAATCTTTCTTATACACCACGGCAGCAGTCCAAGATTCTTGTTAGATTGTTTGATAACACGCCCACTTGGTTCCTTTGACCTTCAGGTTTAGGAGCTGGCGCCAATGTTTATACCATCGTTTTCACTGTCTTCGTCAGAACATTGTTATTATTATTATGTAAAAGATTGGAATGCTTTGCATTCCAATCTTTTACATAATAATAATAACAATAATAATAATAATAATAATAATAATAATAATAATAATAATAATAATAATAATAATAATAATAATGATAATAATAACGATAATAATAATAATAATAATAACAATAATACTAATAACAATAAAACAAAACCCAAAAGCGCCACATAACAAAAATGAACGCCAACTTTTTTTTCTTTCACTCTCTCCCCCGGTGTAATGTAGTGGAGTTTCCACGATCCGGTTTCCAGCCTTGCTTTCGTCTAGAACTCTAGATCAGGGGTTCTCAACCTTTTTATCGTTAAGAACCCCCTGAGTTATAAGACCATCTACCAGTACCCCCAGTATTGTCACATGGAACATGGAACTCAATATGCAATGGCACTGCAAAGGATTTTATTAGATCAGCCATCTAAGTACCCCTGGAAATCTTCTTATGAACCCCCTGTGGTTTCGCGCTGTCAGGATGGCCACTGTCCATGAGCTAACATCATTAGGTCTCTATGACGCTGAAGACGTCTATGCAGAACGGTTTGGTTGGCAATAGACAATCTCATTATCAGACTTTGATTTCTAAGTTATGAAAATAATCTCATTTACGGGGCTTCATTGGTTCATGGTGTCTTGTAGTCTACTTACTAACCTAGAAGGAAAGAAAATATCAAACTAACTTCGAGCTATCAATTGAGGAAGAAGTAATCTTTGTTCCAGGAATAGAGCAAGATGGTATATAAAAAACACAATGCATAGTTATAACCTAACTCTACTATTATAGCGTTTTTTGTCGTAGATACATGTTTAGAAATACTTTACCTATCTTGATATCTCCTTATGTGACAAAAGAATATCCAAAAATATACGATATGCAGTTGACCATCTTTTCTATGAAATATTACGATATCTGTTGAATCTGGCAACTTCAACGGGAGTTTGGGTCCTCTCCTAGTGTTTCCTTATGATTGGAACATTGATATTTACACGTCATTGTGATCAGGGAAATAAAGAAAACTAAGTTTGCTTTTTTCTAAGAGCATGAAATAGAAAAATTTATGTTTACAAGTGGCAGTTTATGTATAAGACACGCAAACCTGTGTGCACTCATCCACTCTATCCAGAAGCTTAACTAATTTTCAAAAGTTCCCCAATAGCTACACAACTACCATTGGTCTACTGTTTCTATCCAGTTACCTACAAACACGTACACATTCAAGGCAGCAACATGCATAGTACACTAAATACTCCGGAGCAAAGCTGCCTCACCTTGTTTCATTAATCAGCTAACTCTTGCACATTTTCACACCAAAGCTATTTTTCATTTACCATCGACGATTTTATATTCGAATCAAAATTAAAACGACGATTGAGAACTTTCGGCCTAAAGATGTTTGAGGGCCGTGACGGCCTTGGGCGCCGCACGGGGGAAGGAGGTGGCCGTCGGGTCCGGCCTGGGGCCCAAGGCAGGGAACTGGCTGCAGGTCCTGCTTTTCCTTGGTGGCCTCAAGCTTCACTACTAGTCGTCCACTTGCAGCGCATCACACTAGGCAAGGGTCGCCATAAGCAAGAGATCAATGTCTACCACTCACCGGATGGTACCGTGAGGGGCCCTAAAGGGTGATAAGGGCTCCTTGCATAGAATATGATGGTGAGTGGTGTGTACGGGACCTCTGCTTATAATGACACCGGGCTGAACAACTCGCCATGAACGAGGGCACGCTGTGCGCCATGAGCCAGGCACTGACAGTACCAGTGGTCCTTTACGTTAGGTTAGGTTAGGTTAGGTTAGGTTAGGTAAAAGGACTCACTTCATGACAGCGTTTGGGGAGTGGTGTGTGGCGGGTCATTGCTCATGGCGACCTGTGTGAGGCATTGCAAGGTTGCATCGTCACTGCTCTCATAACCACGGGACTGGGGTTGACCCTTTCTGGGTAAAAGTTTCGTCCCAGTACCTGTGTAGGTAATAATACTTTGGATCGTTTCGCCATCGCCATCGCCGCACCGTTAGCCTCGATAAACGGATCGTTATCCTCAACAAACACATCTGTACCGTGGACACTGGAATCGCAACCTGTCGTGGAATCCCATTGTTAGCGTGGACTCATTTTCCTTCGCGGCTTCAAGCTCACTGATTGTTGTCAACTTGCAGCGCCTCATACTAGGCAAGGCGTCGCCTTAAGCAGGGTGCCGTGTCTACCGTCCATCAGATGATGCCGTGAGGGGCCTTTAAGGGTGATAAGGGCTCCTTGCATAGAGTCTGGTGGTGAGTGGTGTGTACAGGACCTCTGCTTATAATGACATCGGGCTGAACAACTCGCCATGAACGAGGGCACGCTGTGCGCCATGAGCCAGGCACTGACCGTACCAGTGGTCCTTTACGGGGTGAAAAGGACTCACTGACAGTGTTTGGGGAGTGGAGTGTGGCGGGTTATGCTCATGGCTACCCGTGTGAGGCGCAGTAAGGTGGCAGCGTCACTCTCCTCGCACTCACGGGTCTGGGGTGAACTCTTACGGGGTGAAAGGGTTCGCCCCAGTACCTGTGTAGGCAAGTGAACTTCAATTGCGTCGCAGTGAGGTGGCAGCGCCACTCTCCTCGCACCTAAGGGTGTGGGATGGACCCTTACGGGGTGAAAGGGTTCATCCCAGCACCTGTGTAGGCAAGTGGACTTCAATTGCAGCGCAGGAAGGTGGCAGCGTCACTTTACTCGCACTCAAGGGTGTTGGGTGGATCCTTACGGGTGAAAGGGTTCGTCCCAGTACCTGTGTAGGCAAGTGGACTTCAATATTGTGTCTTGAAATCGCATCGTGAGGACTGGAACCGCATCGACATCGTGGAAACCCGCATCGTTCCCGTGGAAACTGGAATTGCATCTTGATCGTGGAAACTCGCATTATTATCTTGGAAACTGGAAGGGCATCTTTATCATGGAAAGGCATCGTCATTTTGGAAACTTGCATCGCTGTCGAGGAAACTGGAATGCCATTGTTATCTTGGAAACTCGGAGCGCTATCGAGGAATATGGAATCAAATCTTATCGTACACACTGTTATCGTGGAAGCTCTCGTGATCGTCGTTCGTTTCGTTATCTCTGAATTACTTAATTAGTCTTGGTATTATTATTAGCCTCCGTAATAATAGAGATGTTGGTCATTTTTATCTTATCTCTTTTACTGTATTTTTTTTTTTTTCAGGGTACAGTTTAGTGTTCTTCAACCTTTTCTAAATTCGTGCACCTTTTCGAGAAGCAAGGAGGACTATAAAAGAAATGCATCAATATTCGTAATTTTCCCTACTTTAAGACTGAAAATCGATAGATAACATTATTGAATATCTACCTGAAGCTACAGTTTTTTAGTCCTAAACAGTCGCTATATAGAGCGAAATGTACTATAACAAAATGCCACATCTCAAACACATTAGGCCCGTGTTCCGTCGGAGTGTAATATATTACTATTGTGAATAAATCGCAATACTTTGATTAATATCAATAGGAGAGGACCCAAACTGTCACAATTTCAGTGTTCGCAGGAGAGAGTCAGTATCGTCTCGCGGTACAGAGTAATCGTCTCTAAACACTGTATTACGATGTATCTATTGATTTGCCAGGGTTTTACTCCTACCAGTATTTTTCTGTTCTTATTCTACCATGGTATTTCTTTATAGTTACTTGAGTTTATACGACTGACATCATAATATAGAGCAAAACATAATTGTCTGGTGTACCAAGATCTTTCATTTCTAGAGACTTAATTAAATACAGCACGGAACCTTAACACACATTTCACCTCGCTTCTGCACAGGTTAATTCTTCTTCTTCTCAACTTTTTAATGTGATGTACCCCTCGAAGTCTTTCAGTATTGATCACGTACCCCTTACCCACAATGCAGCGTCAGGAAGGGTAACAATAAATGCATGGTTTATTGACTTAGTTTATTAAGTTTAAATTGTGTTATATATGTGGAGCAGACACAATTTTTAATTAATATTAGTATGTTTCTATGAGGTAGTGTCGATAGGAACTGGTACCTCACAGGGAGACACTATATGTGACTAACATGCAATGCATTTACCAAAAGGAACTATATCAGA
The DNA here is from genome assembly GCF_017591435.1 of Portunus trituberculatus. Taxonomy (NCBI): domain Eukaryota; kingdom Metazoa; phylum Arthropoda; class Malacostraca; order Decapoda; family Portunidae; genus Portunus; species Portunus trituberculatus. Next base: position 82,954 of record NC_059268.1, read on the forward strand.
CAATTTTCGATCATTATGGCAGTGAACTAGTGTTGCTTGCAGCTAGTTGCAACTTGTAACTAGTAACAGTGATAAATAAGTCACTGTGTGTGTGTGAATAACATATAAAATAAGAAATCGGAGCAAATATTATAGGTTTGCAAGGTTGTGTGGCAACTGTAATCCAAGAGAGCTTCCTCTCAAGTGATATAACTCCAAGAGTTTCCTTGTTAACGTTGTTAACGTGTCCTGGTTCTAGTGAAGGACACATTGTATACTACAAACGAATTTGCTGCTATTTAAAACTTAAGCATTTTGAGAAACCCGCCACGTACCCCAAAATTCCTCTCACGTACCCTTGGGGGTACGCGTACCCCAGGTTGAGAACCCCTGCTCTAGATGCATGAGCGGCGCAGGTTTGGCTGCGATACTATTAGGTGATCCGTTTCCGCGCCACCCCGCCAAACAGGTCTCCTTCCTGACACTCATACACTCCCTCGTTCCCAGCAACTCACCACCTCTTGTTGTATCGTACTCTGAAAAGTCTCTGATACCTCGCTACGTCACACCAGACTCAAACCGTTAGCACAAACGGCGATAAACACGGGGCTACGTGCCATATCCACATTTATCATCGCAGTATTCGCATATACATTATATAACATTTCTTTCACTATTTTAGATGCCCATGTCACTATTACTTCGCCCATTCATCATCAAACATTATTCATGATGCACAAATACGCCAAAAATAACTCAAATATCCACATGTTTTGGCTTTTGACATCAAGATCAAGATCACTTGTGACGTCACGGTCCTTCTGCCTTTTCGATTAAATGCCACTTTTTTGCCGAAAACGATGCTGGTCAGTATATTTTTCATGGTTTCCTTCAATTTTGAGGCCATTCCAAGGTATTCCATGCGGTACAACCTCGACAGAGTGACTGCATCATAGATAATTAGACGTCCCGCATCATTACCAGGCAAATCTGTACTAAACTATTCTGTTGTGTTCCATCAAAGCTTTCGTCGTGTAGTGCCACCTTGCGGTGGGTTCCGGGAACATTGCGTCCAGTCTGTCACTATATCTCCTTGTCTGTATTTCGCCCTTGTATCTACATACATACTTCGCACTATATTAACTATCTTTGCTAGCAAGCATTTCTCTATTTACTCTATCGTATGCCTTCTCTATGTCTGGAAAACCTAATTATAATTTACTACCATCCTTTTTCTTTCTCTCAATCATCTCGTTCACCACAAACAAGTTATCTTCTGCTCTCCTGTCCACTCGAAAGTCATTCTACTCTTCACCTAACACTCCAGCTCTTTCAATCCATTTGCACAATCTCTCATTCAGCACTGCACTAAAGACTTTCCCAACTGTATTTAATAATGCTATTGGTCTATAGCTCTTCAGCTCATTCGTGCTTTTATATCCTCCCTTATGCAACATAGTCACCCTGCATTCATTCTACATTCTTGGCACTCTTTCCTCTTCCCACACCTGGTTAAATAACTCAGTAACCCTATCAATCACAACTTTCCCTCCATTTTTATACATTTCACACAGTATCTCATCTGGCTCTGCTGCCTTCCTATTTTTCTGCCCCCTGATACATTTCCCCACCTTCTCCCTTCTGATTCTCTCATCCATTTCATCCACATTCTTCTTTTCCAGTGTCACACATCCTTCTCTCACACCAAATAACTCACCTACACCTCCATTCTCTTCCCAAAACTCTTTAATCATCCTTCTCATATCTTCTTTTCTGTCACCAGTGCCCCATTCACCCTCAGGCTCTCCACATTCTCACTGTCAGGCATCCCTCACCCCTCAGGAACCTGTACCATTCTCGGCCACCTTCCACACCTTTCTCTCACACCTGGCTTTAGCATTCATTATCTCCCGCTTCGCCAATCGTTGCTGATTCGCATAATATGCTGTCCATGCATTCTGGTACTCACTTTCGGCCTCCTCACTCTCATGCCTTCTCTTTCTCAATTGCCTACATACCCTATTTAGTCTTTTTCTCTCTTTCCTGGCATCCTTAATCTCATCATTCCACCATGGCTTTCATGTACGCTTTCTGGCACCCGTTCTCACATATCCTATCTTGCTGGCTGCTCCATCCTTTACATTCTCAACAAACCTATTATTCATCTCATCCACACCATTCAAACGTTCATTCTCCCTGCTCCGCTTACTCGAGTCTACCTGTTTGCACTCTTTCCTTCTCTTCCATACAACTTACATTCCAGCACCAGCATGTTATGGTCCAAGACAATGTCAATCGTTCCTTTGATCGATTCACATGCGGTACACAATCTCACGCATTCTCCCATTCACAAGCATATAGTCAATGACAGACTCCTGGTTCCTAGCACACCACGTCACTCGTCCTTCTGCCAGGGTCTCATTTAGGTTTTCCAGCCCAATCTCATTCAAAACTCATCAAGAATCTCACCATTCCTATTCATTTGTTGACCTAAAATACCTACATGAGCATTCATATCTCCTATAACAATCACTTTCTCCACAGCATGCTCTCTCAAAGTCTTCTTCAACACACCATACTTCCTGCTATTGTCCCTGACTGCTCTATCACCTTCCACTGTCATGTACACTACCAACACCACTAACCTCTCATCTCTACCACACTCATTCATATACTCCACTCGGGCCGCTAACACATCCTCACTTTCCACACTGTCTCCTACATCAAGTCCTTCCACTCTCAGGTTCCTCACTTTTCTGTGGAGTAGTGCTGCGCCCTCTCCTAACCTTTCCTGTTTTCTGCCTCCCTTTCCTATCATCACATATCCCTTCCATTTGCACTGCATCCCTAAAGTGCGTCTCAGTTATTCCTACCATATTTAGGTTCCACTCATTCAGCTCCTTACATACATCCTCGAGTTTTCCAATGCCCCATCCTCTCACATTCATACAGCCTAATTTCATACATGATCTCGCCTGTTGGGTGTGTTCTCTTCTTTATTCCAGTACATTCTTCTCCTTCATTCAAGCGACTCCGGAGCGATCCCAAGCCATCTGTAGCATCAAGATCAAGATCAAGATAAAGAATGCAGGAGTAAGAGTGGGGAATGATAAGATAGGGTGCTCCTTTATGCAGATGACGTAGTGGTCATGAGTGATCAGCAGTTGAGTTGCAGAGTATGTTGGATGTTGTGGATGATATAGAAGAGACTTCTGAGTTAGGTTTAGTAGTGAAAAAAGTTAAGTGATGATAGTGAATAGGTGTGAGGATGAAAAATACAGTATGGAGAATTGGAGAGAATGAGTTGAATCAGGCACGAGAATATAAGTACTTGGGGATGTGGGTGAGTCCAAGTGGGTGTGAAAAGACAAAGAATGAGAAGACAGATTTAGTGAATCAGTGGGTATAACGATTAGGGAGTGCAGCCAGAACATGAACAAGTAAATATGAAGTGCTGAGAGAAATGTGGAAGAGTGTGGCTGTGCCCAGTATAATGAATGGTATGGATGTGATTCCATGGAATGAAGTGAAATTGATAAGCTAAAAGTGGGACAGAATAGAAT
>NC_059268.1:86995-95640 GCF_017591435.1 Portunus trituberculatus
CACTCACATCCATACACTGTGCCTTAGCTCGGAAGAGAAGATCACCACCCAGGCTGCCATCATACCACTTTTCATACATCGGGGCTTCCTTTTCCTTGTACCATTCCAGAGTACTCTTTCGTTCCATCTCATTCTTCCATATATTCAATCCCACCCCCTTCACCTATAGTCTATCTCACTCTTCTATTTCCTCGCATCCCATTCAGTTCCTACTCTGCTTCCTCTTGTCACGATCCATTCACGCTCATTCTGATTCCTCCCATCCATTCTCATCTCCCATGCAACTTGTAATCCACTTCTCTCTGTCATTCTCATGCACGTCTTCCTCCATTTGCTCCCTCTTTCATTCCACAGGTACACCTTTCTCACTATTCTTTCATCGTCCATTCTTTCCAATCTTACCTTGTACCCAAGAGTAGCTTTTACTAGTCTTTCCCTAAAAGTGCCCCATCCCATATCACTTCTCAGAGCTTCTACTACTGCTGTGTACCTTGGTGCGTTCAGTGCCACTCTACCTATTCTATTCTGTCCCACTTTTAGCTTATCAATTTCACTTCATTCCATGGAATCACATCCATACCATTCATTATACTGGGCACAGCCACACTCTTCCACATTTCTCTCAGCACTTCATATTTACTTGTTCATGTTCTGGCTGCACTCCCTAATCGTTATACCCACTGATTCACTAAATCTGTCTTCTCATTCTTTGTCTTTTCACACCCACTTGGACTCACCCACATCCCCAAGTACTTATATTCTCGTGCCTGATTCAACTCATTCTCTCCAATTCTCCATACTGTATTTTTCATCCTCACACCTATTCACTATCATCACTTAACTTTTTTCACTACTAAACCTAACTCAGAAGTCTCTTCTATATCATCCACAACATCCAACATACTCTGCAACTCAACTGCTGATCACTCATGACCACTACGTCATCTGCATAAAGGAGCACCCCTATCTTATCATTCCCCACTCTTACTCCTGCATTCTTTATCTTGATCTTGATCTTGATGCTACAGATGGCTTGGGATCGCTCCGGAGTCGCTTGAATGAAGGAGAAGAATGTACTGGAATAAAGAAGAGAACACACCCAACAGGCGAGATCATGTATGAAATTAGGCTGTATGAATGTGAGAGGATGGGGCATTGGAAAACTCGAGGATGTATGTAAGGAGCTGAATGAGTGGAACCTAAATATGGTAGGAATAACTGAGACGCACTTTAGGGATGCAGTGCAAATGGAAGGGATATGTGATGATAGGAAAGGGAGGCAGAAAACAGGAAAGGTTAGGAGAGGGCGCAGCACTACTCCACAGAAAAGTGAGGAACCTGAGAGTGGAAGGACTTGATGTAGGAGACAGTGTGGAAAGTGAGGATGTGTTAGCGGCCCGAGTGGAGTATATGAATGAGTGTGGTAGAGATGAGAGGTTAGTGGTGTTGGTAGTGTACATGACAGTGGAAGGTGATAGAGCAGTCAGGGACAATAGCAGGAAGTATGGTGTGTTGAAGAAGACTTTGAGAGAGCATGCTGTGGAGAAAGTGATTGTTATAGGAGATATGAATGCTCATGTAGGTATTTTAGGTCAACAAATGAATAGGAATGGTGAGATTCTTGATGAGTTTTGAATGAGATTGGGCTGGAGAACCTAAATGAGACCCTGGCAGAAGGACGAGTGACGTGGTGTGCTAGGAACCAGGAGTCTGTCATTGACTATATGCTTGTGAATGGGAGAATGCGTGAGATTGTGTACCGCATGTGAATCGATCAAAAGGGAACGATTGACATTGTCTTGGACCATAACATGCTGGTGCTGGAATGTAAGTTGTATGGAAGAGAAGGAAAGAGTGCAAACAGGTAGACTCGAGTAAGCGGAGCTGGGAGAATGAACGTTTGAATGGTGTGGATGAGATGAATAATAGGTTTGTTGAGAATGTAAAGGATGGAGCAGCCAGCAAGATAGGATATGTGAGAACGGGTGCCAGAAAGCGTACATGAAAGCCATGGTGGAATGATGAGATTAAGGATGCCAGGAAAGAGAGAAAAAGACTAAATAGGGTATGTAGGCAATTGAGAAAGAGAAGGCATGAGAGTGAGGAGGCCGAAAGTGAGTACCAGAATGCATGGACAGCATATTATGCGAATCAGCAACGATTGGCGAAGCGGGAGATAATGAATGCTAAAGCCAGGTGTGAGAGAAAGGTGATTCAGTCCCTGAGAGCTAAAGGTGTGGAAGGTGGCCGAGAATGGTACAGGTTCCTGAGGGGTGAGGGGATGCCTGACAGTGAGAATGTGGAGAGCCTGAGGGTGAATGGGGGCACTGGTGACAGAAAAAGAAGATATGAGAAGGATGATTAAAGAGTTTTGGGAAGAGAATGGAGGTGTAGGTGAGTTATTTGGTGTGAGAGAAGGATGTGTGACACTGGAAAAGAAGAATGTGGATGAAATGGATGAGAGAATCAGAAGGGAGAAGGTGGGGAAATGTATCAGGGGGCAGAAAAATAGGAAGGCAGCAGAGCCAGATGAGATACTGTGTGAAATGTATAAAAATGGAGGAAAGTTGTGATTGATAGGGTTACTGAGTTATTTAACCAGGTGTGGGAAGAGGAAAGAGTGCCAAGAATGTAGAATGAATGCAGGGTGACTATGTTGCATAAGGGAGGATATAAAAGCACGAATGAGCTGAAGAGCTATAGACCAATAGCATTATTAAATACAGTTGGGAAAGTCTTTAGTGCAGTGCTGAATGAGAGATTGTGCAAATGGATTGAAAGAGCTGGAGTGTTAGGTGAAGAGTAGAATGACTTTCGAGTGGACAGGAGAGCAGAAGATAACTTGTTTGTGGTGAACGAGATGATTGAGAGAAAGAAAAAGGATGGTAGTAAATTATAATTAGGTTTTCCAGACATAGAGAAGGCATACGATAGAGTAAATAGAGAAATGCTTGCTAGCAAAGATAGTTAATATAGTGCGAAGTATGTATGTAGATACAAGGGCGAAATACAGACAAGGAGATATAGTGACAGACTGGACGCAATGTTCCCGGAACCCACCGCAAGGTGGCACTACACGACGAAAGCTTTGATGGAACACAACAGAATAGTTTAGTACAGATTTGCCTGGTAATGATGCGGGACGTCTAATTATCTATGATGCAGTCACTCTGTCGAGGTTGTACCGCATGGAATACCTTGGAATGGCCTCAAAATTGAAGGAAACCATGAAAAATATACTGACCAGCATCGTTTTCGGCAAAAAAGTGGCATTTAATCGAAAAGGCAGAAGGACCGTGACGTCACAAGTGATCTTGATCTTGATGTCAAAAGCCAAAACATGTGGATATTTGAGTTATTTTTGGCGTATTTGTGCATCATGAATAATGTTTGATGATGAATGGGCGAAGTAATAGTGACATGGGCATCTAAAATAGTGAAAGAAATGTTATATAATGTATATGCGAATACTGCGATGATAAATGTGGATATGGCACGTAGCCCCCGTGTTTATCGCCGTTTGTGCTAACGGTTTGAGTCTGGTGTGACGTAGCGAGGTATCAGAGACTTTTCAGAGTACGATACAACAAGAGGTGGTGAGTTGCTGGGAACGAGGGAGTGTATGAGTGTCAGGAAGGGAGACCTGTTTGGCGGGGTGGCGCGGAAACGGATCACCTAATAGTATCGCAGCCAAACCTGCGCCGCTCATGCATCTAGAGTTCTAGACGAAAGCAAGGCTGGAAACCGGATCGTGGAAACTCCACTACATTACACCGGGGGAGAGAGTGAAAGAAAAAAAAGTTGGCGTTCATTTTTGTTATGTGGCGCTTTTGGGTTTTGTTTTATTGTTATTAGTATTATTGTTATTATTATTATTATTATTATCGTTATTATTATCATTATTATTATTATTATTATTATTATTATTATTATTATTATTATTATTATTATTATTATTATTGTTATTATTATTATGTAAAAGATTGGAATGCAAAGCATTCCAATCTTTTACATAATAATAATAACAATGTTCTGACGAAGACAGTGAAAACGATGGTATAAACATTGGCGCCAGCTCCTAAACCTGAAGGTCAAAGGAACCAAGTGGGCGTGTTATCAAACAATCTAACAAGAATCTTGGACTGCTGCCGTGGTGTATAAGAAAGATTAGTAACTGGAGCGACGCATAAACCATTAGTTCTAGGGCGAAGAGTTGTTGTGACAGACCAATGATAATAATTATAAAGTCAGTGATGGCTAATGACGAAGGATTGCTGTGACAGATGACGATAACATAGTGTACAAAGACATGTTAGCTTCCTAAGAACGAGCGGTTGCTGTGGCAGACTACAATAACATAGTGTGTAGAGACATGTTAGCTTCCTAAGAATTTTCAGTGCTAGAAGGGCCGATTGCGGATTCGCAACGTGTATAAGGCCAGGCAGTAACGCGATCCAGCAGAGAGCTACCATTCACGCCCTGAGCAACTACAAGAATTTTTGACGCTTACACAAGCAACTAAACTAGCAACATGGGCCTCTGGACTGCCTTCTGCTTGGTCTTATACGTGAGTAGTAGCTTAGAGAATTTGTCCTAAGAGTTATGGAGTCTTGTGTGTACATGTATACTATGAACGTCGTAGACGTTTTTGTACCACATCGCATGCTGTGGTGGAATGTGCAGTTAGATGATGTCACTATGATTCATTGTGTTACGAGGCGATTTAGGACGAGTTACTGAGTTAAAGAATAGTCTTGCATAAGGAATTCTATAAAAGTGGCAACGTGGCCGTGTTATCTGATGTTATTTAGGTATATGTGTATTTGCTGGTTTAGCCTATTTTTATACTTTCTACAATAAAAATAGTATTGTGGAGCTGTAGTTGTGAGTACCACACGGAAAAACCCATAGTTGCTCTTTGGTCACTCTGGACGCAGAAGGATTTGTCATTGTCTTGATAAAGTCGCTTCAAGTAAACAGCTCACATGTGGTAACCAGAGGGAACGGTTACGACAAGTGGATGATGCAAGACTAGTGAGAAAGGTGTTTCTATAGAATGTTAGGAGTAGCAGGTGGGGGAAGAAGTGTGTCAAGATGGCAGCAGAGAGTGGCTTGGAAACTAGTTGGGCTTTTCAGCGGATTGAGGGGAGGCATGTTGAGAGTGACTGGAGCATGGTTATTAGAAATGGGGAAGGCAGAGAGTGGGATGTAAGAAAGTGGAAGAGTGAGATTGACAGAGTAGTGAAACATGTGGGATTGAGTGAATGGAAGAATAAGATGGAACAAAAGAGTACTTTGGAGTGGTACAGAAAGAGGCCCCGATGTATGAAAAGTGGTACGAGGGAAGCCTGGGTGGTGACCTTCTCTTCCGAGCGAGGGCACAGTGTATGGATGTGAATGCAAGGAGTTACAGATGGTCTGAGTCCCGCAGCAAGGTGTGCCAGATGTGTGACATGGGAGAGGATGAGACGGTGGAACATGTGGTGCGGACCGTGCGGGAGTGTGTGAAGTATGCCAGAGACAGGAATGAAAGGATGCAATTGGTGCTAAGGGAATTGGGGAATGCCAGAGTGGAGATGACAGGAAGGAAATGGATGGTGTTTCTGCTGGGACTGTGTGGAGACACGAATGACAGGATGATTGAAGCCGTGAAGGAATTCCTTGGGAAAATGTGGCGTGCTAGACGTATGAATCAATAATGTAAATTTTGGTGATTGTTTTCTTTTTGTCGTTTTTCTCTTTTTCTGTACAGTAGTGGCCGTTACAAAGGTCTGACTCAGGAACAGTCCCGAGTCACCTGTAACATCAAGATCAAGATCAAGTTAAATTAACTTGAGTAGTGAGCTAAATATTGACTCAATATGTGGTAAGGAGAGTGAAATGTGACTGAATGTATTTTATTTATTGTTTTCTTACAGTGTAGCATTAAAGGAAGGACGGAAACAACCTGCATTAATGACAGTGTACATTTTCATCTTTTTTTTCCTGTACAATCTTTCACATTTCCTGATTCATTTCCATTGGCAACTTTGCAAACATTTATGTTTTTACTTACTCTCATCTTTCTCACAATTCCTTCTTCCTTTCTCCTCCTTCTCTTCCTCCCTTCCTCAGTCACTCAACCTCCTCCTTTCCTTTCATCTCTTTCTCGTTCTCCTTTCCTCCACCCTCTCTGCTCTCTTTCCCTCCTCTCCTCTCTCCTTCTTTCCTTCACCTTCTCTCCTTCTCCTTTCCTCCATCCTCTCTCCTCTCTCTCCTTTCTCTTTTCTTCTTCAGTCACCCACCTTCCTCCTTCCTTACCTCCTTCTCTCCTTCCTTTTTTTCTCCCACAGTCACACACATTCCTTCCTTCTTTCCTTCCTACCTTCCTTTCCTTTCCAAATCACAAACCCTCCTCCTTTCCTTCACCCTTTCTCTTCTTCTTCCTCTTCTCTCCCAGTCACCCATTCTTCTTTTTTTTTCGTACACCCTCTCTTTCCTTTCTATCTTTCTCCTTTCCTTCCATCCTTTCTTCTTTCTCTCCTTCACCTTCTCTCTCCTCTCATTCCTTTTCCAATCACCCTCCTTCTTTCCTCCATACTCTCTTCTCTCTCTCTCTCTTTCTCTCCTTCCTCTCTTCTCTTCTCTCTCTCTCTCTCTCTCTCTCTCTCTCTCTCTCTCTCCTTTCTCTCTCTCTCTCTCACCCTCCTCCTTTCCTTCACCCTATCTCCATCTCTCTCCTTTCCTTCACTTTCCTTCCCTCTTCCTCTCCAATCACCCACCCTGCTTTGCCTCCCCTCTCTCTCTCTTCATCCTGCGGACTATGTTGGCGTAAGTCTTGGGCTGCTTGAAGAGGGCGCTGATGGATAAGTGGTGCAGGCCAAGACCACTCATCTCCTCTATCCTGCTCCTCGTTCTCTTCACTGAGTACTGCAGGACTCGCATGCAGCCCTTGTGTGTGTGGAAAGGGTTAGATTAGGTTAGGTTAGAGGGGGAAAGAGGAGGGATGGAGATGGAGAGAGAGAGAGAGAGAGAGAGAGAGAGAGAGAGAGAGAGAGAGAGAGAGAGAGAGAGAGAGAGAGAGAGAGAGAGAGAGAGAGAGAGAGAGAGAGAGAGAGAGAGAGAGAGAGAGAGAGAGAGAGAGAGAGAGAGAGAGAGAGAGAGAGAGAGAGAGAGAGAGAGAGAGAGAGAGAGAGAGAGAGAGAGAGAGAGAGAGAGAGAGAGAGAGAGAGAGAGAGAAAGGGTCTGTTTTGTTTGGATATTGTACGAGAATATAAATAGATGGATTTTTCTTTTTATTGATCATAGAAATGTGGAATGTGTGTATGGTTATAAGGAGTGTTTTATGTTAAGGGATATCACACACACACACACACACACACACACACACCACAAACACACAGTGGTTAGAGCGCTGGCTTCACAAGCCAGAGGACCAGAGTTCTATTCCCCGGCCGGGTGGAGATATTTGGGTGTGTCTCCTTTCACGTGTAGCCCCTGTTCACCTAGCAGTGAGTAGGTACGGGATGTAAATCGAGGAGTTGTGACCTTGTTGTCCTGGTGTGTGTTGTGTGTTGTGGTCTCAGGCCTATCTTCATCCTCTGTTATTTTTTCCGTTCATTTCGTCTTTTAATCTTTTCCAGGGCGCTGTATGACACCATTTGCTCCAGTGCCATGACGTCAATCAATTAATCGTTAGACATTTCAGTTGGTCTCTGTCTCGATGTTTTCGCTTCTCAGTATATATAAAGGGTAGTGTTGTAAGTTTGCGTCATATTTCTAAAGACATCACTCTCAAGAATAAGGGGTTATGGGGTGATTCAAGATTTTTTTCTTTCGGTTTGTCGCTTTAATGCCAATCTTAATCAAACAATTTGGTTGAAGTTAAGAGGTAAATTTCGAAAGGAACATTGGCAGTAAAGAGTGTTATAAGGTAGCAAGTTTTTCAATGCCTTTACTTTTCTCTCCCCTAATGAAACATTGTAGTGAAAGTTAAGAGTAACTTTTCGACAGGTAACACTGAAGGCAAAGTGTTATGGAAGAGTCCTAAATTGTCCATGCCTTCAGTTTTATTCTCTCATTAAGATCACCTTTGAAAACAAGAGTCACATTCCCATTAACAGTGTTAGGGTTGGAGTTCATTATCCTTCCCATACTCCACTCAGTCGTTCGCTTGTCATTTTTTTTTTTTTTTTTGTGTATACTGTGGTGACCCGAAATTTCGATATATTTCATGACCACAAGTTCCATTTACCACCTGTGTGTGTGTGTGTGTGTGTGTGTGTGTGTGTGTGTGTGTGTGTGTGTGTGTTTATGGTCACGTAACGCCAGGGAATATGGATCGGAAATGGCTTTGGCTGGCCGAGAATTGCACCGTTTTCCTTGATGCTCTCTCTCTCTCTCTCTCTCTCTCTCTCTCTCTGTGTATCTTTGTTTTCCTTTGTCTTACTTTCTTTGTTTTCATATTTTTTTCCACTGCGGAGATGAGTATGCGCTTAACACACGACTATTCTATACATTACTATATCTTTTCATTAAGTTGTATGAGTTTACCAGCTCATTGCAAACTCAAAAAAAAAAAAGAAAGGAACACAAGAAAGGACAAATCCATAATCATTTAGAAGCGTTAACTTTCTCTGCATCCTTGTCTTGAGGTTGACAACAGG